>NC_079206.1:42307723-42430223 GCF_026745355.1 Beta vulgaris subsp. vulgaris | reverse complement strand
ATATATATATACATATACATACATATATATATAACATATACATACAATATATATACATATACATACATATATATATATATATATATATATATATATATATATATATATATATATACATACATATATATATATATATACATACATATATATATATATATATATATATATGTATGTATATATATATATATATATACATATATATATATATATATATATATACATATATATATATATATATGAAGCATAATGTTGAATAATATAACACAACAAATTATTACGTAATTAAATATATAATATCACAATCTCATTTTAATTAAATATATATATATATATATAGAGGGAGAGAAAAAGAGAGAGAGAGATATATTACTACTTATATGAAGATGGAATTAATTAGTTGGGCATAAAAAAAACATATTGTATTATGCAGTCTATAGATAAAATATAAATATGTACGTTGTTTTAGTTTCACAGAATTACTTGCAAAATGCCACGATTTAAATCTGAAGATAAAGATGTGGGATGGAGATTATGTTTGAAACTCTCTAAAGATGGGAAAACAGTATAATGTAAATTTTGCCAAAAAGTAATCAAAGGGGGGATAACACGTCTTAAAGAGCACTTGGCTCATAAAAAGGGTAATGTCATGACATGTGATAAGGTTCCGGCACAAATCCAAAGAGAAATGCACAATCTACTACAAGAGTATATGAAATCCAAAACAAATAAGCAGAGAAGAGAGTTTGATTCTGAACAAGAAATAATGAGAGATATAAATCGTTGTGATTCTGATGACGAGGATGATCCAAATTTGGTTATGGGTATGCGGCATAGTCGAATGCAACAACAATTCAAAAGAGATCGTGATATGTTGAGGAGGAGAAGTAGTAACTATGAAGGTGGTAGTTGCAGTGGGGTCCCTCGAATGAATAGATCATTTACTGTTAGAGAAGGAGGTCAACAACGAGGTAGGGATAGAATGTATGAACCAGTATCCACTCCTGCATCGAGGTTAAGAGCAGTGGAGATTGATTTAGAAAAAAATGAAAAGGTGAAAAGACAAAGAAAGATCAACACTAGTGGGCTAAATAGGCAAAAAAAGAAAGTTCTGAAAGCATTTGGTAATTGGATCATAGATAACAACCAACCATTTGCCGCTGTTAATTCGGCATTTACTAACCCGTTAATGAATGTCATTCGTGAAACTTCAGTTGATGTCAGAGCTCCATCTGCATACGAGCTTGCAGAAGTATATCTCCCAGAAGAATGTAGATTGATGAATGAATATATAGGCACATTTGCCAAGGTGTGGGATGAGAGAGGTGTGACAATAATGTCTGATGGGTGGACTGGTACAACCAGAATGCACATTTTGAATTACCTTGTGTATTCCCCATGTGGCACGATATTTCACAAATCAGTTGATGTCACCAATGTGTCATCAAGAAATGTTGACTACTATTTTTCTTTGATGAAAAAAGTAGTAGAAGAAGTCGGACCAGATCGAGTGGTCCAAGTAGTGACCGATTATGAGGCTGCCACGAAGGCTGCAAGAAAAAATCTAATGGAAGCTTTTCCGCATATATATTGGACTCCTTGTGCTGCTCATTGTATAGATCTTATATTGGAAGACATAGCGAAGAAGTCTTCAATCAAGGATGTTATATCACAAGCAAAGTCGATATCTAGCTTCATCTACAATTCGACTTGGTGCGTGAAATATATGAAAAGGTTCACCAACAACCGAGGGTCTTGCGGGCTGGCATCACTAGATTTGCGACAAATTTTGTGTCGTTAGAGAGCATTGTCGCGCATAAGAATGCTCTGCGGGATATGTTTGAATCTCCCAAGTGGAAGCAATCTAGATGGGGTAAAATGACCGACGACAATGCAACAAAGGTCTGTGAGCTTTTACTTGCACAAACAGAGAACGCTGTTAAGTTTTGGAACAAGGCAAACGAGGTTCTAAAAATAATGGAGCCACTTTCAAAGGTTTTGAGGCTTGTTGATGGGGATGAAAATCCGACTATGGGTTTCATCTACGAGGCAATGGAAAGAGTCAAATTGGCTATACGAAAGGATTGTAGGTATTTCTGAACCTACTAGAAAATCATTGTAACACCCCCAAAATCCATACACGTCTAATGCTACGTCGCATCGACTTTGGGAGTGTTACCGCCGCGATGAAACGCAAGGCATAATTAGAAATACGGTAACTCAAATTCATTGTCTCAAAACCAAATTGCAGCGGAATAGAAAATGTTAATACAACTCGGGAATCATAGATGACCCCTCTTTATTCAAACTCAAACCATTTAACAATGTTCTATAAAATTCAGTAATACTTAAACCAAAAGTTTAACTTCAAACTACAGACTATCCCCCTTATGCTTGATATCATGCAGCAGCACCAGCTCACCTAGTCTGCTCCCCATTGAAGTGTCAATGGTTCATCACAGGTCAACAAACACATAATAACACAGAGTCAGCTATGCTGAGTACGTAATGAACCATTGAAACTATATGAACATAAATGATGCACACATTACAAACTGCTATATGAAACTACATTATCTCACATCCTTTAATCTTTCATTATTTGGCATCGAACGGGCACCGTCATCTTACTAGAATCATACGGGCTACTGAATCCTTAATAGACAACTTGGTCTATTAGATGAAATGCAAATACGGTTTTGTTCCGTCTCACACCCATCACCTTAGTATGCATACCCCCAAGATCGAACGGAACCTTCCGCCTACTTGAGTTATCAAAATATAAGGACACTACTGTCGTCACAGTAGGCCTCCGTAGGAGTGTAGGACAAGTCCCACACTCCCCCATTGTTCTATACTTGTAGGGAATCCAACTACAAGTTATTGCCATAATCTTCTTTTACTACTAACTATTCTTTTTATAACTTCAAAGAGTCATTTACATGCTCTCTTAATTACAAAACTCAATCTTATCTCTGGTAACACTCTCGTTACTCTATAGATCAGATTAATAATGCTCTGTTACACTACGATAGAACTTCGCATTCAATGCAACATGTTAATGCAACATACTGATTTCACGTTATAAACGTCTAACCAAACAATCACAATCAAATGTTCCCTATCATGGTATAGGTTCCAATAAAAGAACTGCAACCTAATCATGATACTAAACTTGAAAGTAAACTGGTACGCTACGTACCTTGTAGCGGAGAATTTTCGCTGACTTAATAGAACGAGCCGCTTATGAAATTGGGACCTAAACCGTTAATACAAAGCTTTAGTGTTACATCCTTGATAACACTAACAACTACTACGTACTAAGACCATAACGATCTAACGATTCGAATGAAACGATAGTTAAAACCTTATTCCAGAACTTTCGTTATATTCTATTCTAGTGGATTTAACGTCTTTTAGAAGTCAAAGTTAGTGAGTAACTAAACTTAGTTAGTGTTATTAGTCCACTATTTTACCAATCCAAATGGGTCATAAGTCCAACATGTCTTATGTCCAGAAGTTAAGTCATATGTCCAAAAGTAAGTTCCATGTCCAAAAGGTAAGTTCCATGTCCAAAAGGTAAGTTCCATGTCCAAAAGGTAAGTCATATGTCCCAAAAGTCAGGTTCCATGAATAGGTCATCATGAAACGATAATAACTTTAACTAATAATATAGCACACTTTTCCTACTTTCATCTTATTCCAATTACAAACCTAACCAGAATTTTGACTTAAAAACAGCATAATGACATAACTAGTTAAACAATCTAATAAATTAATACACAACTTTACTTACTGATTACTAATTACTATAAATACAACTTACGTAATTATGAAAAACAGTAAATATAAAAATAATTAATAAACTGACATACTAAGTTAAGTACATAAATTATACCGCTGAAACTCGCCTGCGAAAGAATTCCGGAGACCGAACACCACACCACACACGCGCACAAAAATCGGAACCGTCGCGCAACCACTCGAGCCTCCTTCGCTCGTCGTGCACGGACAGCCTCGACGAACGTCTTCGCACCCCCCTTCGTTTCGTCGCCCAACCACACTCGCGCGACTCAGATCTGTCGCGCCTCTTTTCGCACACCACCCTCGACTCTCTTCGCACCAAAATTCTCACACGACCCTCGAACTTCTTCGCACTACACTCGCACAAAAAATCTCGACGAACTCGTAACACTTCTAGAACACCTTCGTCGGATTTCGCACGAACCTCTTCGCATAAAACCACCCTTCGCACGAACCACCCTTCGCACGATTTCCTTGCAGCCTTCGTGGGAACCCTTCGCACCAACACCACCCACGCACAACACAGGCGACGGGAAGGAGAGGAGCCAAGTGAAAGAGGAAGAGCAGCGAGAAAAAACCCGAGAGAGAGAGAAAAAACTGAGAGAGAGAAGTCGGCTGAGGAGAGAGAGAAAAGTCAGCTGGGAGAGGGAAAGAGAAGGGTTTAGGGTTTTGCTGATTTTCCCTCTCCTTTTCTTTTTTATACTCCCCTTTCAACCCAAGGTTAAGTAAAATCAATTTAGCCTTTTTAAAACTCCGAAAATTCCCAAACCTACTCGTATTATCAATAACATACTCCTATTATTTTGTAAATAAACTAAAATACTTTTTTATTAATTTCTTTATATTTTCTTAATTAATACGAAATAACTCCTAAAAATACGGAGTATTACAATTATTGATGAAAGGTAGAATTTTCAACTACATCATGATCTGCATGCAGAGCTCCATCTACCCGTTAATGAATGTCATTCGTGAAACTTCAGTTGATGTCAGAGCTCCATCTGCATACGAGCTTGCAGAAGTATATCTCCCAGAAGAATGTAGATTGATGAATGAATATATAGGCACATTTGCCAAGGTGTGGGATGAGAGAGGTGTGACAATAATGTCTGATGGGTGGACTGGTACAACCAGAATGCACATTTTGAATACCTTGTGTATTCTCCATGTGGCACGATATTTCACAAATCAGTTGATGTCACCAATGTGTCATCAAGAAATGCTGACTACTATTTTTCTTTGATGAAAAAAGTAGTAGAAGAAGTCGGACCAGATCGAGTGGTCCAAGTAGTGACCGATTATGAGGCTGCCACGAAGGCTGCAAGAAAAAATCTAATGGAAGCTTTTCCGCATATATATTGGACTCCTTGTGCTGCTCATTGTATAGATCTTATATTGGAAGACATAGCGAAGAAGTCTTCAATCAAGGATGTTATATCACAAGCAAAGTCGATATCTAGCTTCATCTACAATTCGACTTGGTGCGTGAAATATATGAAAAGGTTCACCAACAACCGAGGGTCTTGCGGGCTGGCATCACTAGATTTGCGACAAATTTTGTGTCGTTAGAGAGCATTGTCGCGCATAAGAATGCTCTGCGGGATATGTTTGAATCTCCCAAGTGGAAGCAATCTAGATGGGGTAAAATGACCGACGACAATGCAACAAAGGTCTGTGAGCTTTTACTTGCACAAACAGAGAACGCTGTTAAGTTTTGGAACAAGGCAAACGAGGTTCTAAAAATAATGGAGCCACTTTCAAAGGTTTTGAGGCTTGTTGATGGGGATGAAAATCCGACTATGGGTTTCATCTACGAGGCAATGGAAAGAGTCAAATTGGCTATACGAAAGGATTGTAGGTATTTCTGAACCTACTAGAAAATCATTGTAACACCCCCAAAATCCATACACGTCTAATGCTACGTCGCATCGACTTTGGGAGTGTTACCGCCGCGATGAAACGCAAGGCATAATTAGAAATACGGTAACTCAAATTCATTGTCTCAAAAATCTAATGGAAGCTTTTCCGCATATATATTGGACTCCTTGTGCTGCTCATTGTATAGATCTTATATTGGAAGACATAGCGAAGAAGTCTTCAATCAAGGATGTTATATCACAAGCAAAGTCGATATCTAGCTTCATCTACAATTCGACTTGGTGCGTGAAATATATGAAAAGGTTCACCAACAACCGAGGGCTCTTGCGGGCTGGCATCACTAGATTTGCGACAAATTTTGTGTCGTTAGAGAGCATTGTCGCGCATAAGAATGCTCTGCGGGATATGTTTGAATCTCCCAAGTGGAAGCAATCTAGATGGGGTAAAATGACCGACGACAATGCAACAAAGGTCTGTGAGCTTTTACTTGCACAAACAGAGAACGCTGTTAAGTTTTGGAACAAGGCAAACGAGGTTCTAAAAATAATGGAGCCACTTTCAAAGGTTTTGAGGCTTGTTGATGGGGTGAAAATCCGACTATGGGTTTCATCTACGAGGCAATGGAAAGAGTCAAATTGGCTATACGAAAGGATTGTAGGTATTTCTGAACCTACTAGAAAATCATTGTAACACCCCCAAAATCCATACACGTCTAATGCTACGTCGCATCGACTTTGGGAGTGTTACCGCCGCGATGAAACGCAAGGCATAATTAGAAATACGGTAACTCAAATTCATTGTCTCAAAACCAAATTGCAGCGGAATAGAAAATGTTAATACAACTCGGGAATCATAGATGACCCCTCTTTATTCAAACTCAAACCATTTAACAATGTTCTATAAAATTCAGTAATACTTAAACCAAAAGTTTAACTTCAAACTACAGACTACCCCCTTATGCTTGATATCATGCAGCAGCACCAGCTCACCTAGTCTGCTCCCCATTGAAGTGTCAATGGTTCATCACAGGTCAACAAACACATAATAACACACAGAGTCAGCTATGCTGAGTACGTAATGAACCATTGAAACTATATGAACATAAATGATGCACACATTACAAACTGCTATATGAAACTACTTATCTCACATCCTTTAATCTTTCATTATTTGGCATCGAACGGGCACCGTCATCTTACTAGAATCATACGGGCTACTGAATCCTTAATAGACAACTTGGTCTATTAGATGAAATGCAAATACGGTTTTGTTCCGTCTCACACCCATCACCTTAGTATGCATACCCCAAGATCGAACGGAACCTTCCGCCTACTTGAGTTATCAAAATATAAGGACACTACTGTCGTCACAGTAGGCCTGCGTAGGAGTGTAGGACAAGTCCCACACCCCCCCATTGTTCTATACTTGTAGGGAATCCAACTACAAGTTATTGCCATAATCTTCTTTTACTACTAACTATTCTTTTTATAACTTCAAAGAGTCATTTACATGCTCTCTTAATTACAAAACTCAATCTTATCTCTGGTAACACTCTCGTTACTCTAGATCAGATTAATAATGCTCATGTTACACTACGATAGAACTTCGCATCTCAATGCAACATGTTTCAATGCAACATACTTGATTTCACGTTATAAACGTCTAACCAAACAATCACAATCAAATGTTCCCTATCATGGTATTAGGTTCCAATAAAAGAACTGCAACCTAATCATGATACTAAAACTTGAAAGTAAACTGGTACGCGTACGTACCTTGTAGCGGAGAATTTTCGCTGACTTAATAGAACGAGCCGCTTATGAAATTGGGACCTAAACCGTTAAAACAAAGCTTTAGTGTTACATCCTTGATAACACTAACAACTACTACGTACTAAGACCATAACGATCTAACGATTCGAATGAAACGATAGTTAAAACCTTATTCCAGAACTTTCGTTATATTCTATTCTAGTGGATTTAACGTCTTTTAGAAGTCAAAGTTAGTGAGTAACTAAACTTAGTTAGTGTTATTAGTCCACTATTTTACCAATCCAAATGGGTCATAAGTCCAACGTCTTATGTCCAGAAGTTAAGTCATATGTCCAAAAGTAAGTTCCATGTCCAAAAGGTAAGTTCCATGTCCAAAAGGTAAGTTCCATGTCCAAAAGGTAAGTCATATGTCCCAAAAGTCAGGTTCCATGAAATAGGTCACTCATGAAACGATAATAACTTTAACTAATAATATAGCACACTTTTCCTACTTTCATCTTATTCCAATTACAAACCTAACCAGAATTTTGACTTAAAAACAGCATAATGACTTAACTAGTTAAACAATCTAATAAATTAATACACAACTTTACTTACTGATTACTAATTACTATAAATACAACTTACGTAATTATGAAAAACAGTAAATATAAAAATAATTAATAAACTGACATACTAAGTTAAGTACATAAATTATACCGCTGAAACTCGCCTGCGAAAGAATTCCGGAGACCGAACACCACACCACACACGCGCACAAAAATCGGAACCGTCGCGCAACCACTCGAGCCTCCTTCGCTCGTCGTGCACGGACAGCCTCGACGAACGTCTTCGCACCCCCCTTCGTTTCGTCGCCCAACCACACTCGCGCGACTCAGATCTGTCGCGCCTCTTTTCGCACACCACCCTCGACTCTCTTCGCACCAAAATTCTCGCACGACCCTCGAACTTCTTCGCACTACACTCGCACAAAAAATCTCGACGAACTCGTAACACTTCTAGAACACCTTCGTCGGATTTCGCACGAACCTCTTCGCATAAAACCACCCTTCGCACGAACCACCCTTCGCACGATTTCCTTGCAGCCTTCGTCGGAACCCTTCGCACCAACACCACCCACGCACAACACAGGCGACGGGAAGGAGAGGAGCGAAGTGAAAGAGGAAGAGCAGCGAGAAAAAACCCGAGAGAGAGAGAGAAAAAACTGAGAGAGAGAAGTCGGCTGAGGAGAGAGTGAGGAGAGAGAGAAAAGTCAGCTGGGAGAGGGAAAGAGAAGGGTTTAGGGTTTTGCTGATTTTCCCTCTCCTTTTCTTTTTTATACTCCCCTTTCAACCCAAGGTTAAGTAAAATCAGTTTAGCCTTTTTAAAACTCCGAAAATTCCCAAACCTACTCGTATTATCAATAACATACTCCTATTATTTTGTAAATAAACTAAAATACTTTTTTATTAATTTCTTTATATTTTCTTAATTAATACGAAATAACTCCTAAAAATACGGAGTATTACAATTATTGATGAAAGGTGGAATTTTCAACTACATCATGATCTGCATGCAGCTGGTGAGTTCAACTAAAAGCAATTTTCTATAAATATTATTACTTAATATTACATTTATTATTACTGACTATTATATCATTTTTACTACTGGATGAAGGTTATTTTCTCAATCCACAATTTTGTTATTCAAATGACAAGATTATTGATGACAATGAGGTCATGTCGGGGGTGAAGAAGGTCATTCAGAAAATAGAACCCAATATGGACAATGCTATTAAAGCACTGAATCAAGTAATACTTAGCTTTTAGCTTTCAGATTTGTATTTATATATTTGGTAAATAGTATAACATATTGTTATAATATTTACAGTTATACGTCTACAAGGAGAAGCTTGATAGTTTCGGAAATAGCATGGCTGAGGGTGCTATTAAACACATTAATCCAGGTACAAATAATAAGTATATGTAATTGACACGAATTATTAATGTTATAATGTGTTCAAAGGAACAATAACTTATAACAAATTAAAATTTTGTAGCTGAATGGTGGATGACTTTTGGTGAAAGTGCTCCCGAACTATGTCGTATAGTCGTTCGAGTGCTGAGTCAAAGTACTTCCTCCTCAAATTGTGAAAGAAATTGGAGCATATTGTAACAACCCCACATTTTCTAGAACGTCATAACTATCTTTACGTGTGTCATGGACACGTACTTAATCCAAGTGGAGCTATCATAAGTTGCAGGTGATACTAGGGTTACAACAACCATACTTAAGATAGAGTACTTTATAGCATTATTATTACAAACCACCGATTTAAATCCTTAAAAGAAAACCATTCAAAATACTTATACAATTATATATATGTATATTTATATCAAATTACTTTCCAGTGAAAGATGGAGATCGACTAAGGAGCAACACAACAAAAGACTCCACAGAATGGTGTCGACCCACACGACCATGGCAAACTTAAAGAAGTAGTCACCCCACCTCCTTTGATCCTCCTGCAACAATTACAACCCTGCCCCCACCAGCACAGGTTCAAGAACAAATATCAACAACAGTTGAGTACAAAAGTCCACCCCTAAATTCTTTTTTGGTGGCTTGCATTTCATGAAATCCAATCATGTTAAAATAAAATCAATGCATTTCACAAGTAATACATTTACCAAATACTGGAATTACTATTCTTGTGCCAAAGCTTTAGAGTAATAAAAATGTGCATCATGAAGATCACCACTCGAGTCATTCAACTCCCTTAAGTCTAAAGCATTAATATACTTGGGTAAAGCGAACACGAATAGAGAGGGACTCCTACACAAGGAGCCGACTATCTCTAAACTATTGGAGGTCGTCACCCCACCGTTTTAAATCTTATGCTTGCAAGTCGTAACTAGGACATGTCCCATTTTATTATTTGCTGGACTTCACCCACCCAGCGAGGGTTCGAAAGGAGATCACCCATCCTCCAAGGGTTGTTGTTCATACCATACCTTACTAGGTACCGGCCTTTACCCATTTTCATTTATAGTTTATTTACATTCATAATTTAAGTACATAATACACCACTACCACACTTAAAAGAACATGTATTCATCCATAAGAGGAGGAGGAGGAATAACACTCATCTTAGTATTATCATTGTTATAATGTCCTAAACTTTGCGTGAAATTTCTCGTTTAATATTTGCAATTGCCCATGTTGATGAGAGATAAAACTTTTAGAAAATAGTCAAACCTTGCTGGTTTTGTAAAAATATGTATATACTTAAGTACCTAGCTTGCTCCTTTAAACCTCTTTTACAAAGTAAACTAGTTTGAACATATAAAACCTTCGTCAGAAATTTCAGCATAAAACAGCGGAATTAAAATGGGTCTAACTTTCTGCTCAGGAGTCCAAATCGAGAAATTCCAGAACCTATCCTCAAGAGTTTTTCGTTACGAACATTTTCTCGTGAAATAGTAAAAGGCTAAAAACCACATTTCGGGGGTCAAAACTTCATTTTACAGTAGTAGGTCATATGAAATCCGAAAACAATACTCATCAATTTACTACAATCTTAAGGATTTTCTTTAAAGAGAACTTCTTTACTAAATTATGAATGAAGAAAAAGGCTTCTAAATCTGTAAAAAAAAGTTATCACTTATAAAATAAAATATATACTCTCATTTATCCACATATTTGCATAATAATACATACTTTTATCAAATCTCAAATTCCACTATATTAGAGTGACTTCCTTAATTCCCCCTTTTGATGGATGAACATCAAGATTATTTATAACTCAAAATCAACCACATGCAAGTATAAACATAACTCAAAATTTAACATGCATGAAATTTTCATCAATTTGATCCATAAACATAATTGAGATACCACACATCAAAATTTCACCAAAACTAAAAAGAGTAAATAAAAAGGGTATTCTTATGTACCTTAATCTTCTTAATTTATCACTTGAATCTTTTTCCTAAGCTCTTTTACCTCCAAAGACTTCAAAACTCAAGTTCCTACATAATTTTATCAATGCATGCCATTAATTTCATTAGCTAAGCTTACATCCCAATTTTAACTATACTCTTTTACTTCCTTTAAATTTTTCTTACCTTTTTATGAGGATGTTTCTTCAAAATCTACTTATATATTCTCCTTCAAAGATCTTCACTCCAAGACTCCTTTTTCTGCAAAATTTTCATTCAAATACTAAATTAGGGTCCCTTGAAGTAATTTTTCCAAAGAAATGACCATAAGGGAAGAAGAGAAGAAAGGAAAAAGGAGGAGATGAACCTCCTAATCTGGCGTGTTGCATGCAAAGAAAGAGGGGGAGTGGGCAATAATATTTCAGTCCAATTTAGGGGCTTTGGAAGTTGGGGTGTCAACCTAGGGTTGTCTCCTACTCATTTGTAATCTCAATTTTCACTTTCCTCATAAGATTAAATGAGATATCCTCTATTCTATGGGTTGCTATCCAGCAGCTCCTAACTCACTTGACCATGTGTTTGGGCCCTAAAAACCCCTTCCTAACCCAACCAAAAGATGTACACTAGTAGCCTACACATGGTAGGGTATATTACAAGTATTTTTAGAATTTTCTTCCTTTATTCATGGGCCTTATAGTGGTAATACTTCAAAGTCTCAAATCTAAGATAGAACTTGGTTCCCTTTTTTTTCTAGAGTTTATTTACTCCTTCCATCCTCCTAGGAAAAATTTACTACCCCTTTACCATAGGTAATTGTACACTTTTATTTGTCTTTCAATGATCATATGATAATTTTAATTATGATAACATTACGAATATGCACATATGATATTATTGGTGCGCACATGTAGAATGGTCGAAATGTTTTTTTTTTCATTTTTTAAGGTGAAAATTTTTCGAGCTGTTACACATGTGGAGTCAAGTTCATACCAAGGCAAGGAATCGATTGCAGTATAAGAGACTTCATATGATAGTTTACCTCCGTTATAATATGAAATTGAAAAGAAGACATGCAAAACGGAGGAGTCGGGAAGAAATCGATTCAAGCTTCAATCCAATCAATTTGGATCATATTTTTGAGGATGATCCACTTAATGCATGGTTGGAAGAAAGAGAGCAACCGGTCTTTGAAGATGATGATTTAGAGTGGATAAACTTTGGTGATGATGAGGATAATACAATTGAGATTGATGATGATGATCCAGAATTAAGAGTTGGTGTAACTCCACCTCTAAACTATGATACCAATCGATAGTCCTCCCCATCGGGTAGATCTGCATTAACACCCCCGAGTGATGATGATGATGGTGGGGGGGGATATGAGGACGAATATGGATATCATCAGAATCCACATAGACAAGCAGGTTCAAGTGCTTTAGATGACCGTGATCCACAAGAGCATGGTCACCAAAATGATGAGAGGACACATCGTTCTCAGCAACTCAATTGTATGAAAGACGACAAAATCGGGGAAAGAGCCATGTGAATGATGAAGGCTCGTACAAAACGCCAAATGATAACACTCCAAATTTCATGGGGAGTAATATGGGTGATTCAAGTTATTCAAGTAATAGCGTTGGGAATAATATATTTCACGAAACATACCCTACACCCAATTGGGGAGACGCGATGGAGGTACAACCACCAGTCCCATATTACCCACCTCAGTCATACCATGAACAACCTCAAGCAAATTGGGAAGAAAATTGGAGATGGAAAATGCCTAATACATATACTAATCATGAAGATGCTGAGGTTGGAGCGCAATATCGTGATCATGTTCAAATCATCAACCACAGGATCATTAATTATGGAAATGTAAATTATGATTACTCCACAAATTCAAGTAATTGGAGTCAAGCAAGTGAACCAACTAACACATATGAGATGGGGAACACGGCAGTGGGCTCATATTTTTTTGGTGAGCCGGCTAGAGATGATACTAACGAAGAACCCCATCGTCGTTCATTTTGGTGGTAATCATATCTATTAGTATGGTCTATAATTTGATATTTTACTTTTAGTGACATGTAATAATTAATAACTTATTTAATTTCTGTACTATACTACTAGTTACTTCCAATAATCTATTTTCGTTACAAAAATAAGTTGCTTAAATTTTATGCTTGCGACTTGCTAACTAATATAGTACCAATTTTCTTAATATGTTAATCTAAAAAAATAAGTAAAAAGAATGGAAATAAATCGAGTGTCTACATGTATTTTACCATAAAGGAGCCTAATTGTCCCTCCATGTTTCCCTCCATTTTTTCCCTCCATTTTTTCCCTCCTAAAATACTAACCCATTACTAATTTACTTCCTACACCAAAAACAAGTCCCACCACCTCACTACTACCCTCCCTAAATATCTCAACCTCAATTCCTAACACTTACCCCAAAAATGAAAACAAAACTATGAGCGTCACTTTGAAGATTCATCTCCAAAACAAGGAGCACTCCACTTTGGAGAATGAATGGAAATTGCCTGCCCATCGACTTGGAAAATCATGGAGCGTGACTTTGATTTTTCTTCTCTCGACATGGTAAGCTGATTCATTCTTCTTCTTTTTTCTAATGAAACTACTTACTTTTTCCTTGAATGTTTGATAGTCCCTGCAAATCTGTATGCATTGCCACATCCAAGATCTTAAGTTGCATTTATCAATGATATATTTAATAAGTTGGATATTTGCATTTGAACTACTTCAAAACAGAAGCACACAAATAAAGTGGGTGAAGGAGGAAAAGGTAAGCTATCTAAAACAGAAGCACACATATTAAGTATTTTATTTTTCCACAATTAGTTGTTATATGAATTGTTGATTATTTTAATTCATTTATTAGTTAAATAATTATTAATGTGTGACAAGTATCCCAAATAGTGTATTTCAATCTAATATGGTACTGTAAACAAAAAAAATGAAAAAACAAGCTTCAAAACCGACTTATGTGAATTTTTCCAATAAATTCACTCCGCGACGGCCGCGAAACGTTCTATTTGGCCGTTACGGACCGTTCCCGCGAAAATGCGACCGTTACCGCGAACGCGACCGCAACTGCGTTTTTTTTCCATGGTGGGGAGTGGCTGTGAGAGGGCAAGGAGGGGGTAGGGATTGGTTGTGGCATTGCATGGAGGGGGTGGGCACTAGCTGTGGCAGGGCATGAAGGGGGGTGGGGAGTGCAGGTAGTTGATGGAGGGTACAGTGCGTGTAGTGGCATGGTAGTGAGGGGGGTGGGGACTGCAGGCAATTGAGGGAGGGGGTAGTGTGTGCAGTGTGTGCACGTGAGTGTGTGGGGAGTGGCAGGTAGTTGAGGCAGTAGGCAATGAGTGCAGTGGGTAGTGTGGCGAGTGGCAGGTGGGTGAGGGAGGTTGGGCAGTGAGTGTGTGCAGTGAGTGTGGGGAGTGCAGGGCAGGGAGGGGGTGTGTGTAGTGAGTGTGGGGAGTACAGGGCAGGGAGGGGTATGTGAAGTGAGTGTGGGGAGTGTAGTGCATGGAGGGGGTGTGTGTAGTGAGTGTGGGGAGTGCAGGGCAGGGAGGGAGTGTGTGTGCAATGAGTGTGGGGAGTCCAGGGCAGTGAGTGTGGGCAATGAGTGTGTGCAGTGAGTGTGAGGGAGTGTAGGGTAGGGAGGACAGGAAGTGTATGTAGTGGCAGGGCAGTAGGGAGTGACAATTGGGTTTGGTGGAAGTGCAGGGTGAGGTTGGGCAGTGCAATGGTGGGAGGCAGCAGGGGGAGTGAAGGCATTTTTTCATATTTTGTGTTTAATATTGCACGTTTCTTATTTCTTTAATTTCATGTTTTAGTTTAATCTTGCGCATTTCTTATGTCTTTTTCTAAATATTTGAAGATTTTCAAACATGGTCCTAGATGATGTGATTGTGGAGGAAGAAAAAGATGATAAATATGATAAATCATTGGATGATGATGAGTATGGTACGGAGAAGGAGGAGGATAAAGGTGAACTGGAAGACATAGCACATGATGAGGAAATGTGCAAGATTGAGCTCCTTGAGGAGCAAGGCGATAATGCTCCCCCCATTGACAACAACGCTCGGGAAGATTATCCACCTGTCTCGTCGCTCATTTTGCCACCCAGTAGGGAAAGAATTAAAAGTCTCAAACAAAACTCCAAGGAGTGTTGCAACAAAGAAGCGGAAAGGAAGGGGTGTGACTAAGGGTTTGAATGTTAAGACCCAAATGACCCTCGAGTATGATGATTTGGGTCAACCTTGTGGTCAGTGGCGCGCAAAGTATGGGCAACATATTGGGTTTTGTATGCGCAAACTCAACATTTTGGTCAAGTGGAAAGATGTGCCCGAGGCAATGAAGAAATCATTATGGGAAGACACTTGTGTAAGTTTACTTGTTAACATAAATACTTTTTTTTGGATTTTACGTGATGTTAGGTCATGAATAGTTGTAATAACAAAATATTTAACCATATACTTAGAAACCCATTTTGGATAAGTAAAGGTCATTTCGGGCCGATTTATGCTTTTCATGTTACATGCACTTAGTTTCACGCATTTAACAACATGGTAGGACATATTTAGCTCTTATAACAACATATACAACCATTAGAGTCAACTAAGAGCCATTCATATACTTAGAAACCCATTTTGGGAATATGAAACCCATTTTGGGTAAGTAAATGTCATTTGGGGCGGATTTTTGCTTTTGATGTTCCATGTACTTTATTTTTTGTATTTAGCCACATGTTAGAACATATATAACTATAACTACAACATATAAAACCATTAGAGTCAATAAAAGTCAGTTCACATGCTTTGAAACCCATTTTGGGTAAATGAAAGCCAATACGGGCCAGTTTATGCTTTTCATGTTCCTTGTACTTAGTTTCACGAATTTAGCAACACATTACGACATATTTAGCTCTTATAAAAACATATACAACCATTAAAGTCAACTAAAATCCATTCATATACTTAGAAACCCATTTTGGGAAGATGAAACCCATTTCGGGTAAGTAAACGTCATTTCGGGCCAATTTTTGTTTTTCATGTTCCATGTACTTTGTTTTTTATATTTAGTCACATGTTAGGACATATATAACTATAATTACAACGTATAAAATCATTAGATTCAAGAAAAATCACTTCACATGCTTTAAAACCCATTTTGGGTAAATGAAAGCCAATTCAGGCCGAGTTTTGCTTTTCATGTTCCATATACTTAGTTTCACGCATTTAGCAACATGTTAGGACATATTTAACTCTTACAAGAACATATACAACCATTAGAGTCAACAAAAATCCATTCATATACTTAGAAACCCATTTTGGGAAGATGAAAACCATTTTGGATAAGTAAAGCTCATTTATGGCCGATTTATACTTTTCATGTTCCTTGTACTTAGTTTCACGCATTTAGCGACATATTACGACATATTTAGCTCTTATAAAAACATATACAACCATTAGAGTCAACTAAAATCCATTCATATACTTAGAAACCCATTTTGTGAAGATGAAACCCATTTCGGGTAAGTAAACGTCATTTCGGGCCGATATTTGCTTTTCATGTTCCATGTACTTTGTTTTTTGTATTTACCTACATGCCACATGTTAGGACATATATAACTATAATTACAACGTATAAAATCATTAGATTCAAGAAAAGTCACTTCACATGCTTTGAAACCCATTTTGGGTAAATGAAAGCCTATACGGGCCAAGTTTTGCTTTTCATGTTCCATGTACTTAGTTTCACGCATTTAACCACATATTAGGACATATTTAGCTCTTATAACAACATATAAAACCATTAGCTTCAACTAAAATCCATTCATATACTTAGAAACCCATTTTGGGAAGATGAAACCCATTTTGGATAAGTAAAGGTCATTTATGGCCGATTTATGCTTTTCATGTTACATGTACTTAGTTTCACGCATTTAGCAACATGTTAGGACATATTTAGCTCTTATAACAACATATACAACCATTAGAGTCAACTGAAAGCCATTCATATACTTAGAAACCCATTTTGGGAAGATGAAACCCGTTTTGGGTAAGTAAACGTCATTTCGGGCCGATTGTTGCTTTTCATGTTCCATGTAATTTGTTTTTTATATTTAGCCACATGTTTTCATTGATGTATATGTATATGAAAATTAACTACTTGTTTATTTCTTGTTTCTATAGAATTTGTTCCATATTACTCCTAATCAAGCTAGAAAGGCGTTGTTCCTATCCGCGGTGGCTGAAAGATTTAGAGCTTTCAAAAGCAAACTTGTTAGTGGATGGATCACAAGGAGAAAGAGGAATGAAAAGAGGAGGAAAATAGAAAAGGACGGTGGAGATGAAGATTCACGAAAACCGGATAGCTTGCCTTTTGAGATTTGGACATATAAAACGAGAAGATTGGGAGGCATTTGTTGCCCAAAATACTTCGCCGGAGATGGGGGTAAGTATTGTGCTTTAAGCTATATTAGAATTTGCATATTTACTTTTACTACAATTAGATGTGTTTTCAAACTAACCATGTTATTCTATAGGCTAAGCGTGAGAAACATGTACAGAGTGCAAGATAGAGGAACCACTACCATCATATGGGTTCCTACACTTATGCGAGGGTGAGACAGATGTGGATTGACATCAAAATTTTACCCTTCTACGACAACATCTTCTACCTCCAACGCCGCATCTATCGAAGTTGATCGTGTCGCTGGTGGTGCTCCATGCGTAGGCGTGATTTGGAAAATAAAATGACCATTTCAGATCCTTGAGCAGGCTAAAGTTGACATAATCAATATAGATGGAACAAGCTTATAGATCCTTGAGCAGGGGGTTAACTAATATATCGATTATTTCAACCAAAAAGTCTTCCAATTAATATACATATAAAAAACCTCTAATATTTATATAATGTGGCAAATAACAAAACTTACGATTACCTAATGTATATAATCACATCTTCTGATTGATACTCATACAAATTATTAGTAATAGTATAAAAGAAAGTAAGAATCAAACACTAGCATTAGGCTTATACCGTGTAGCTAAGTTTTCCTCCCTGAGTGGTGAACTAGGTGAGAAATCTCCCTTTAACATAAGAACATCGTCAGCTGGAATATCTACTACTTCTGCACTGTCAACCTCACTTCGTTGTTGATCTTGTATAATCAATAATCTTTTCAACACATCATTCATCGACGGCCTCATGTCTTTTGTACTCTGCAAGCACTCAAAACACAGCTCAGCTACTGCAGTTACTTCCTTCTTTACGTTAAAATCAGACTCATACCCAAGAGAACTATCAACTAATTCATGCAAAGCATGATTTTGGATCTTATTTATTGCCATAGTAGACAAATTAATCTCATTTCGCCGTCTTGTGATATCGACAGCAGGCAAAGAAGATATAAGCTCAGCCAACAAGACCCCGAAACTATAAACATCACTTTTCTCTGTTAGCTGGTAACACTGATAATATTCAGGGTCTACATAGCCTGGGGTGCCCTGAGGAGCTGTTGAAACGTGAGTAACGTCCAAGGGGAAAAGACGGGAAAGCCCAAAATCGGCTACCTTGACAGAGAAATCATTATCAAGAAGGATATTTTGAGTCTTGACATCACGATGGATAATGTCAGAATCATGGAGGTAAACCAGTGCGCTTGCAGTTTCAGTGGCGATACTTAGCCTTGTTGACCATGGTAATAAGCCGAGTCTACTTTGTTTACCATGCAGATGGTCTGCTACGGTGCCATTTCTAACATACTCGTACACAAGAAGAAGCTCCCTACTCTGACGGGAAGTGCAACCATAAAGGTTCACTAAGTTTCTGTGGCGTAAATTTGCTAGAATCTCAAGCTCATTCAGGAATTGCTCTGCTCGTCTGTTGTTGTTTTCGTATAGGCGTTTGATTGCCACCTCACGTCCATCTTGAAGTTTGCCTATTAGAATTAGAATGAACTTAGTAAATATGGAACTTGGAAGCAATAGAAGGTCCTGTTTTCTGTAGGTGATATTCATTTAAATTATTTTTAGGCTCCGTTTGGTAGGGCGTAAAACGTTTTCCCGGAAAACTGTTTTCCTCTATTTTCAGTTTTACATTGTTTGGTTGGCAAAAGAGTGTAAAACCATTTTCCCTTGGGGTAAAATTACTCTCCCAAGGATGGAAAACCATTTTCCTTTCAAAATGAAGGGAAAACTATTTTCCTTCTCTCTCTTGTACACTCCTCTCACTAACTCCTTACTTTCCCTTTCATTTTCCTTTCATTTCATCATTTTTTTTACATCGAACCAAACAACGGAAAACTAATTTTGGAATTGTGTTTTTCATTGTAAATTGTTTTCCATGAAAATCATTTTTCACTGAAAATATTTTACGCCCTACCAAACGGAGCCTTAGTGTGTGAAACTGATTTACCCATCAAGTGATTCAAGTCTACTAATTCTTT
Organism: Beta vulgaris subsp. vulgaris; assembly: GCF_026745355.1. Taxonomy (NCBI): domain Eukaryota; kingdom Viridiplantae; phylum Streptophyta; class Magnoliopsida; order Caryophyllales; family Amaranthaceae; genus Beta; species Beta vulgaris. The sequence goes on along the minus strand of NC_079206.1, from coordinate 42,410,370 downwards.
AGTATTTTTCTCTTACGCAATTACTGAATTTGACTGTTAAACTTCTTTTCACTCATTTTAATTGATTTGTGTTGATTGGAGTATTTACAAATTACAGATCCTTCTCTACACTATTACATTGTTAAGTCGAAGTGAATAGAACTTAAATTTCAGTGCAACAAATATATTGTGGTATTTAAGCATGTGTAACCGAAACATACCATAATAAACAGTGCCGAATCCTCCCTCTCCAAGTTCCTTTGCGGGGTTAAAATACTCTGTGGCTACTTCAAGCTCTCTATAAGTGAATACATGGACTCCAAAATATGTACTTCCCGTTAAAATATGAATATCTGATTTTGAGGAAGATGGGCTATATGACTTATTGTGAGAAAGGAATTGTTCAGAAGAATCCCTCTTACGATGACGCCGATATAAAAACAAGCACAAAGTGGTACTCAGAAGCAAGCATACCGCAATTCCTGCACCTAAGGCAACTGCATCCTTCTTAGACCCTGGCTCACCTGTATTTAGAGCAAATACATCAACCATAGTGAACATAGGCATGATGGAAGGCTACTGAGTGTGCATTTTCTAGACTAATTTGTCACATCTTATTCAGGCAACCAAAATTTCATTTTACCCAAAAATCCACAATATTTTCTTAATAAATTCTTGGAGCCAGACAAGCCATACAAAAACTAAACTGCTTGGGGACAAAGAGCATGATACACCCTCTTTTAAATTTTGTCGTTATATCAATTTTAGAGTATAATTTTTTTAAAAAATTATTGTTATTTGTCTCCTTAAATTTTGCAACTATAGATTCCTTTTTCAAATTTAAATTTTAAGAGGTATATATCTATTATATGAGAGAAGAGGAGCAATTGTGTCCTCTTTCGAAATGCCTATTTTGCTCCCCTTTCCTTTCTAAATTACAAAAGGAATGTCAAAATCAAAATCTGCACTCAAAGAAAACTACCGAAAATTAATTTACAACACTCACTCACAAATCACTTAAAAGAAGAAACTTTACAAATCGTTCATACAATTGAAAAAATCACGTTATAAAAATCACGCAAATCACTCAAATAATCAGAAAACTTTATTAAAACTTAAAATTAACATACAAACTAAACTAATAACTTAGAACGTCAATACATACAAAAATATTACAAAAATTCACTTACAAATTACTATTCTCAAGAACCATTCACAATTAATGGTGGGTCATGATTAAAAAAATAGTGTATTTGTATTGAAATCAGAATTTAGAAGTTAGACAAGGAAAAAAAATATTTACTTTTTTATAGTGTTTCCTATATATAATGAAACTTTTACATATATTTGAACCTATCTTTTTCTATTGTTAAATAGCTATTAATTATCAAGGTAAAAAGGTTTATGTAAAATATCATTCAAGAATTAACGTACAACATATCTCTATTATATAAGGGAAGGGGGGAGCTATGGTGTCCCCGGATGAAGAGACTATCTTACCCCCTTCCCATTCTAAATGACAAATTCACATACAAATCAAAGGGGGCTTCAAACTAAAATACCAAAAATATAATTATAACAATCACTCACAAGTCAACTTAAATCATAAAATTACATATTTTACGTTATGCAAATCACTAAAATGAGGAAACTATACAAACACTTAAAAATTCACTTACAAACGACAACCTATGAAAAAATTGATTTGAAATCAAAGTGTCCACTTTCTTTACAATTTATGAAGTACTGTACTTAATTTAAAAATTAACTAAAAAATTATAATATTAGAAATCATAAATAAATTCAATAAAATTTCTATTTTCTTCATAGAAATTAAATTTGAAAAGTAAAAAAAAAAAAACAAAAAGAATGGTGAGAGACTTAAGTGACTGATACTAAACCAATCAAATTTTGCAAGAAAAAACAATTATACTTCGTATGTCTAATATTCAAATTTTGACTCTTATGCCGAAGAAAATCGAGTTTCTGTTTCGAAAAAAATTCAAGCACGCATCGCATGCGAAAAAATCTAGTGTTCTTTTACCGTAAGCGTAAATGTTTATTTATATATGTTAAAAATCTAGTGTTCTTTTACCTTAAGCGTAAATGTTTATTTAATATATGTTGTTTTTATTATAACTTATATTCTTTTATAAAAATAGATTTACATGTTCTTTGATTTTTAGTCGTGTGTTCTATTTCAACCTAAAAACGTTGTTGAAAAAAGTTCATGTTCTTTTATGTAAATCGTATATTCTTTTTGGGTGCATAATGAGCATTATACACCCTAATGCATAATCTAATTGGGGAATAGATTTCAAACACTAAACTATATTTTCATCTTGCACACCCTCCTATTGTGCTCTGCATGCTAATATAATGCAATGTAGACTCATAGCAAAAAACTGTGTGTGTGTCGCTTTGCTAACTAGCTATACATTGACATTGCAAGACATACCAGAACCAGCTGTATATCTCATATGTTAGAGATATGAGATATAATCAGTATCGAAAAATATCATGTTAAATTTCAGATTATATGAAAATGGGTCTGGATAACCCAATAAGGAGGAGGGGAGTTTCCATAATCTAAAATTAACACAATTAGAGACTTCAAATTCTTTGACCATTTCCGTTTTCTACTAACTTCACTAAAATTTCTCGCTGACAATTTATTTATTATTCACCTTTTGTAAATAAATTTAAAAAACATTTATTGACATTTGCTGCTCAATTAGATTTTCCATTTTGGTATTCTCATCATTGACCTTAACCACATAATTCTACACTGAAAAAAGATAACAACAAGATTTGAACCTATACCCGTTCTATCCATGATCCACATGGTAGGATCATCGGATTACCACCCTTTGTCACCTCCATACTCAAAGAAAATGCAATTGGCTACCAAGCTTATCTACCCATGTGTCAAACCAATCGACCAAAACCTTCAATTTCTCTCTTCTTTCAAACCAACACACAATATTCACCTAGCATGTATCCTCTCAACAATAAAGGATCATCATACCATTTGTCATCGAGAAAGACTAAACATCGTAATTGTATAGCGAAACGTGAAACAGAGAAAACAATTGGCTTCACATCTAACACATCTACAAATCTATCTAATACACATACGCATAGATATCTAACAATTAGTTATCTATCCATTCGCTTGCGAATTAACCTAGTCAACCATTATTTGTCCCCAATGAAAAGTCCTTAACAATTGAAAAAAACAATATCAATAATTATATATGGTACTTACTTGTTGGAGCAGGTAAAGCCTTGTGAGATAATCCACCGCAACTTCCATTATTAGCACCATCCTGGCAGAAACAAGTAGTCTGATTCAAAGTTTGATTGTATCCACATCTTCCCCCTGCATTCATACATTCCTCACATAGATCATCATCATCAATCATCCATTTTACCTCAAAACCTTTCCTTAACACCTTATCAATATTAGATTCACCATTAACAAGCTCGTCCCCTGCACTCTTAAGAATAGGAAGGTAGATTTCAAAACTGCAGTATAACCTTAGATCCTTTTCCCATGTTCCATTTAGTGCAAGATACCCAATAACTAGAGAGTTATTGTTCGAAGTCGACTGCCGCCCCAAATAAGCACTCGTGGAGCAAGGAAATCCGTATGGTGGTTCGATACCGAACATCCCACGAAGACAATCATAGTATAGGCTTGCATTTTGAGAATTCGAAGTGAAGTTGAAATGTTTCGAATCTAAGGTGGAATTGACTAGGAGTTTTTGCGAGGGACAGGGGCCGTTTAAGAACTGTAGTTTCACAATAGTGACCACCTTTGTGTCGTAGTTGATGCTGAGAATACGATATTTCTGATTTTTTATGGTGATCGTACGAGATGAACTATCTTCACATTCAAGCTTGAAGGCTGGATGACCACAATATTCTGGTAGTCTACTATCCCAGAAGGGATATTCAATTGTTCGTGGGAAACCACATGGTGATTCTACTGGAGCACATTCGTCGTACTTTTGATCGGCGTTAACGGATGAAATCAGAGAAAGGATAAAAGAGACTGCGATGAAGAAGCTGATAGGAAGTAGTATGCTCTTGTTCTGATACATTAACACAAATTTTTTTGTGGCAAGAAATTTGTTGGGTTAATTAGTTTGTATCATCATGTTGAAGAGACAGAGTTGTGGAGAAAAGAAAATATGACTAATTCTAATGATTTCTATTTGACAACCAAGATAAACTGAATGATAGTGATTATAATAGTTTTTTGTAATGAGATAGCTTGCATCATGTTAAACCATCAGCTTGGTCGTGTAGAAATATATTTTTTTAAATGAAATATTTACAAAAGTTTGATTTCATATCTGTAATAATCATGCATAATATATTACTGATTAAGTTAAAGAAGGCGCGGAATTGGTTAGAGTTATTAAAGAAAAGAAAACAAAAATGAATGAATAATTCACAAGGAGTAGACTTTGGGCGTGATTGTGACAATCAGGAAATATGCTATGCATGTACTCGGTACTCTGGACGAGATTGGATTCTTATATATGACAGCGATTATGTCTTCTTCAAGTACTACATAAAATAAACAAGATGCTTCTATAAGGTACCAAATCTGGATTACAACTTGCTTACGATTTAGGGAGGCATAGTGGAGGGAAAACAAATTTATTCAGCTAAGGGATTGGTGCCTCACTGCCTTGGTCTAAGCCATACCACTTTTTAGTTTTTGAACTGATATGATATATGTTTGTGGAAACATGTGCAATGTACATTGTTGGGGGCTGACTAAGTTCCATACCGGTCCACGTTTATAGATCGATAAGAATCGTCATGGTCAATGCGCTTATCATAGAATCGTTGACTTCGTCATACCGGTCTCGTTAGGATAACTAGACGGTGCTCCTCCTTGGGCCATTCTCACATGGGCCTGGGCTTCATCCATATATTATCTAAATGCGCCTACAGGCCTAAAGATAAACATCAATAGAGGATAAAAGTATATTCCAAAAGGATATACCTACGCCAACCAATAGGAGCAGAGCCCTACTTGAGCAATGATTCTTGCCGGCTCCTATAAATACCCCGTCGATCTGAGTCATGAGGTACGTTCACAATCACAATCATACGCCACTTGAGAGCTACCGATTTAGCCAAAACTGACTTAGGCATCGGAGGGGTGTTCCTCGGATCAGCCCCCGAGGTTAGCTTACGTGTTCTCTTTTGCAGGAAATCAAACCGGCTTACATACGAAGGAAATAACGGTTCATACCCTACCATATATTCCATTACATAACAATTGACGCTAGAAGGAGGGGTGAACTATACTTTTCAGTCTAAGCCATAATTTTACCAGCAAAACCACTCTCATGGATCCTAATCACCATTTTGGGATACCGAAAACTGACGAAAACACCATCCCTATAGGGAAAGCACCACCAGGGTTCTCAACCCCGATACTGGCAGGAGGATTGTCCAAACCACCAACTGATAAGGGGAAGAAAGCTGCTGAGACCCCTCAACAAAATTTCTTCGAGACGCTCCAACACTCCATAACAACTCAGGAGTGCAGCGGAGGTCTTTCAGGCCATGGCTAGCCAGACACCACCGACCGGTCCAACCACCAAGCGTCCTCTGAGCAAAGCCCACAACCCATTGAGAAAGATGCGCTCACTAGGGATGGGCCCTTAGGGTGAACAAGGCTGGAATGACCAGGATCAGGTGGCCGACTCCAGCCAAGACCCCAACTTAGCAGGTTGGGGAGGAGGAAGAAGAGGAGGCGCAAGAGACGGAGATACAACCGTCTTCCCATCCCAGGAGGGAGAGTGAATATCGTTGGAGAGCGCGCTAGTAGAAAAACGATGATTTGCGTCCCCTGATTTGCGTCGCACAGACACGGAAACGACGCACAGGTGGAATTTGCGTCGCATGTGGGAGGAGTGCGACGCACAACATGACCCATTTGCGTCGCACGTGCTTTACATGCGTTGCAAAAGCTAAATGTGCGTCGGATACCCTCACTCATGCGACGCAAATAGTCTCTATATTAAAAAAAAAAATCAAACTATGTGCGTCACACGTCTTTTAGGTGCGTTGCAAAATTTTCATTTTGCAACGCACCTCTCTAATGTGCGACGCATATTAAGGAGAGGCCCACTTCAGACACCCTACCCTCACTTAGTCACACACTCACACCTCACACGCCTCTCAATTCTCAGCCCCTCTCCCTCCCTCTCAATTCTCAGCGCCCCTCTCTCTCTATCTCTTCTCAAACACCAAATCCATTTCATCGAATTCGAGTGCTGAACGAACGCCAAATCCAAATCTCCGTCGAACACCGCGTCGAACACCGCGTCCGTCTCTCTCTCTCTCTTCGTTGCAAAAGCCAAATCCAAATCTCCGTCGAACACCGCGTCGAACACGACCTCCGTCTCTCTCTCTTCGTTGCAAAAGCCAAATCCAAATCTCCGTCGAACATCGCGTCGAACACGACCTCCGTCTCTCTCTCTTTGTTGCAAAAGCCAAATCTCCGTCGAACACCGCCTGCAAACACCACCAACGACATCAGATTCGTTATTTTCTCAGGTATTTTTTAGTTCAAATTTTATTCTGAATTTCTTTGTTTTGTCATATTTATGTTTATTTTTTAAATTTGAAGAACGAGATTTCTTTCTGTTAGATCTGATTTTTAGCGATTTGAAGAAAGAGATTTGAAGAATGAGATTGAAGAACGAGATTTGAGAAGAACGAGATCTGGTTTTTGGCGAATTTGTTCGTTCCATTTCGCGATTTGTAATTTTTTTTAAATATATTTAGTGAAATTTCTGTTTGTTAGATCTGGTTTTTTTTAGGTTCAGTTTTTTAATTTCGTTTTTTTGTTGTATGTTAGATCTGAATTTTTTATTTTTGATATGATTTTTGAGATATTGTATTACAGATTCATCACTATTCGTACAGATTCATCATCAGTATATTGTATACTTTTGATATGATTTTATTTGTTGTATGATTTTTGATATGAATTTTTTATTTCTGTTCGTTTGAATGATTTGAATGATTTTTTAGTTGTATGATTCGTACAAATTCATTATCAGTATTTCTGGATCTCTGTTGTTGTACCATTTCAAGTTTTTGAGTTGTTGGATCTCTGTTTGTTGTACCATTTCAAGTTTTTTTAATTAAAAAAAAAAATTTTTTTAAAAAAAAATTTGCAAGTTGCGTCGCACGTAGCCCAAGGTGCGACGCAAATCACTCATCTGCGTCGCACCTTAGGCAATGTGCGACGCACATTACCCTTTGAGCTTGGTGCTGTTGGGCTGGGTAGTCATTTGCGTCGCACCGTATACAACGTGCGACGCAAATAGTTAACTAATCTGCGTCGTTTTCGCATACGACGCAGATCGTTTTTGAGTCATTTGCGTCGAGGGCTTTGGCGTCGCACCATAGTCCGACGCAAATAGGCGCCTCACATCCGACGCAAATTGCCTTTTCTGTACTAGTGGCGCCGGTATCCCTGAGAAACTCTCCTTTCTCCATTGCCATTCTCTATGAGCCCATGGAAGAGATCAAAATACCGTCATACAAATATGACGGCAAGACAGATCTGGAAGATCACATCTCGGCCTACGAAGGTCATATGTTGTTGTATACTGACACCGACTCGGTATGGTGTAAAGTGTTTCCTTCCACGCTGATGGGACTTGCACAAACTTGGTTCAAAAGCATACCGCCAGCAACTATCTTCGACTTTCGCCAGCTCACCTCCATGTTCGTTACGTATTTCGTCAGTAACAAACGAAGGGAGAAAACTATCGGCGAGCTGATGTCGATCAAGTAAGGGGATTCGGAGAGCTTAAGAGATTATGTAGGGCGCTTCAACGCAAAAGCCGTCACCATCCCTAGCCTGCAGCGGGAAGTAGCGGTCTTAGCCCTAATGACGGGTTTGAAAGAAGGAAATGCCTTTAGAAGTTACCTGGGCCAAAAAAAGCTGACAAACCAGACAGAAGTCTTGGGGAAGGCAAACGACTTCATCTGAGGAGAAGAATTTGACAAGGCGGCAGCTACTAAAAGGCCGGCATGAGACGGGAAAGAAAAAGAGAAAAATCGCAAGGAAGACAAATATCGAAAGGACAGGAAGCCAGACAATTTCGGCAGGAGGGAGGAAAATAACTCTGTGAAAAAAAGGTTATGAAGGGCGATCTGACCGGTACCGTAGTTACACACCTCTCACCCTATCGATGGCCGAAATATATGAGCTCTACAAGAAAGATGATAAGTGGCAGCAACCCAGAAGGATGTACTATAAGGGCCGGGACAAATTAAAGTGGTGTGAGTTTCACATGAATTACGGTCACGTCACTAATAACTGTAAGGACCTGAAAGACAGCATCGAAGATCTGATAACCAGAGGGTACTTTACAAAGTACCTAGCAAAAGTGGACCCGAAGTCCCCTTCCAGGAACGATGAGAACAGCGGTAGAAATTCAGTAAAAGAGAGGATTACTGAAATCCATGTCATCTCCGGAGGACCGACGCGTTCATGGTGCCAAGGCTAGTATGAAGGAAGTTAGGAACCAAGTGAATTATCACAATACCGGACAATGGCCAGCACCCCCAAACATGTCGTCTGTAGCTTTCACATCAGAGGACGCTAAGGGAATCATTTACCCTCATGATGATCCCTTGGTACTATCTCTGCAGATTTCAACGACGATGGTCCATGGCATACTGGTAGATGGCGGAAGTTCCACCAACATATTGTAAAAGGAAACGTTCGAAAAGATGGGCTTCGAAGCATCATGTCTGAAGCCGTTCTCATACACAGTGACCGGATTTACAGGGGCATCTGTTACCAGTAAAGTTGGGTGAAGGATCCCATTCCAGGGATATGATGATAGAGTTTCTCGTCGTCGACGTCCCGACAGCCTACAATGCCATCATTGGACGACCTCTGATCCATGATGCACAGGCGGTGGTCTCTACCTACCATTTGACGATGATTTACACGTCAAATGAAGGAAAGCCGGAGAAAATAAAGGGGAACCAAGAATCCGCCAGGGCTTGTTATCTAACGGCTCTCAAAAATTCTGATCACAAGCGACCGGCAGAAACACCACCCTCGGCAAGTAAACGGTGCAGGACGGAGAACAAAGCTAAGAGAGACCTATCAATGGAAAACTTCGAGGGAAGGCCGGCAGACCTGCCGTGACCTATCCCGAAAGGTGAGACAGAAGAAATAAGCCTTGAGCTGGAAAGGTCGGAAAGAACGGTAAAGATAGGGGCAGACATGGCAGCTGAAGTCAAGATCAACCTGATAAGCCTCTTGCAAGGTCACGCCGACATCTTTGCCTTCTCTACAGATGAGATGCCGGGAATTACCCGGCATTTATAGTCTTCCGACTGAACGTCAACGAGGGTGGCAGACCAGTAAAACGGAAGAAGAGGAACTTCTCCTTAGAAAAGAACGCAACCATCAAGGAAGAGGTTGATAAACTGCTGGCGGCAGATTTCATCGAGCCTTGCGATTATCCGAAATGGATGGCTAATGTGGTAATGGTCAAGAAGGCCAATAGGTCATGGCGGATGTGTGTTTTGACTTCACCGAACTCAACAAGGCCTGTCCTAAAGACTGTTATCCTTTGCACAGGATCAACCAACTGGTAAACTCCACTAGCGGCCACGCCCTGCTGAGTTTTATGGATGCCTTCTCCGGGTACCATCAGATCAGCTTGCTAGAGTTTGATGCAAGTAAAGCGACCTTTATCACAGATGTAGGGGTATACGCTTACAAACCTATGCCACTCGTCCTCAAGAATGCCGCCGCCACTTATCAAAAGCTGGTAGACAAGATCTTCGAGCACCAAAAAGGTCGGAATGTGGAAGTATACGTTAACGACAGCATTATGAAAAGCCTCACAGAAGATAGTCATGTCGTCGATCTAGGGGAGAAATTTGCCACCCTCCATCAACACCAAATGAAGCTGAACCCTAAGAAGTGCGTATTTGGGGTCAGGTCCGGCAAGTTCCTGGGCTTCATGGTAAGCGAGAGGGGAATAGACGCCAACCCCGACAAGATTAAGGCTATCAGCGACCTCCCGAAGCCAAAGAGGATCTGGGACATCCAGAGGCTGACAGGGAGGATGGCGGCACTAACCAGGTTTGTCTCGAAGTCGGCATAAAAATCCCTGCCATTCTTCAAAGTCCTGAGGGGGAATAAGAAGTTCGAATGGGTGGATGAACAAAAGCCAGCCTTCGAGAAGGTCAAGGGGCACTTCAAGAAGTTGCCAACGATAACCCGGCCGGAGCTTGGAGACAAATTGCAACTGTACGTCTCGGTGTCTGAGAAGACGGTAGCGGCAGTACTATTGGTAGAAAAGGAGGGGCAGCAAAGCCCCATATATTTCATAAGCCATGTCCTGGCTGGAGCTGAACAGAGGTATGAGCTATTGGAGAAGATGGCATATGCCGTACTCATCGTGGCAAGAAAACTGAGGCCATATTTCGACCCACACACCATCCAGGTACTCACCAACCAGCCTCTAGAGAAGGCTCTCCACAAGCTCGATACGACCGGTAGACTGCTAAAATGGGCAAAAGAGCTCTTAGAATTCGACATTAAGTACCAGCCTCGCACGGCCATTAAGGCCCAAGAGTTGGCGGACTTCGTCGTCGAGACTACCTATGCAGAAATGTCGGAGCCTGCCGGCATCTAGCAAATCGTAGTTGACAATTCAGCCGCACAAACAGGAGCAGGTGCCGGCGTAGTAATGACGTCCCCAGAAGGCCTCCAATAACGAGGCGGAGTACGAAGCAGCCCTGGCCGCAATAAGTCTGAGCATTGCGGCTAGCGCCAAAAAGATTCTGATGATGAACCGATTCCCAACTGGTCTCGAGTCAGATAGAGGGCCATACAAAGCATGAGAGCCCGTCATGCAAAAATACCTGAGTAAAGTCAAGAGCATGACGGCCGGATTGTAGAGCTTCGAGGTAAAGCTGGTACCGAGAGCAGAGAATATGGTGGCTGACCCCCTGTCCAAGCTGGCTAGCTCAAGTACCAGCAACAAAAAACGGAGCGTCATGGTAGCGACACTGACGAATATGAGCGTTGACACCTCCCCATCCACCATAAATACCGTTAGCCAGGGTACAGAATGGTACGATGATATACTGGCATACAAGTTGACAGATACACTACCGGAAGATAAGATGGCGGCTAACAAGCTTAGAAGAGACTCACCTTGGTACTGCATCTTCCAAGGTTAGTTGTACAAGAAAGGCTTCTCGCTCCCACTACTAAGGTGCGTGACGGCCCACGAGGCCATAAAAGTAATCGAATGAATTCATGAGGGAGTTTGTGGGAACCATATCGGCGGAAATACATTGGCACTAAAAGCACTAAGCGCAGGGTTCTACTGGCCAACCATGCTGACAGACGCGCAGGCCTACGTAAAGAAGTGCGACAAATGCCAAAGGTTTGCACCGGTAATTAACCAACCGGCAAACGATCTGTAGCCAATCCTCAACCCAATCCCTTTCGCTTAGTGGGGGATGGACATTATAGGACCATCCACACCGGCATATGAGGGAAGAAAGTTCCTAATTGTGGGTATTGATTTCTTCACAAAATGGATTGAGGCAGAACCGACCGCAAAGATCACGGCTAACCAAGTGAAGAAGTTCATCTGGCAGAAAATCATCACCAGGTTCAGGATTCCTATGGGGATTGTCATGGACCACGACGTCTAATTCGATTGCGGACCCATCAAGAGCTTCCTAAGCCCGTACGGCATCAAGTTCGCGTACTCGTTAGTATGCCATCCTCAAAGCAATGGCCAAGCAGAAGCCGCCAATAAACAAATCTTGAATGCTTTGAAGAAAAGAATGGACGACCTTAAGGGTACATGGGAAGACATGGTTCCTGCGGTGCTATGGTCCAACAGGACCACCGAAAAGGAAGCTACCGGTGAAACGCCTTTCAGGTTGGCGTTTGGGACAGAAGCGGTATTGCCGGTCGAGGTAGGACTGCCTAACTGGCGGATCCTAAATTACGACCCAAAGCTGAATGAAAATCTGCACAAAGAAGATCTGGACCTCTTGCCGGAGGTTAGGCTCGCCGCTGAACTCAAGTCGGCAACATACAAAGATGGGATCAGCAGGGCCTATAACAAGCGACTGCGAAGCCGGCCAATTGTGAAAGGAAATCTGGTACTCAGGCGCACAACGGCTACTGGCAAGGCACATACTAATGGAAAGCTCACGACCAACTGGGAAGGACCATACCTCGTGAAGGAGGAAATCGTCCCAAGGGCTTACCAGCTAGAAGACATGTCAGGAAAGCTACTGAAGAATAGTTGAAATGCCAGTGTTTTTAAGAAATACTATGTCTATGTAGCAATAAGGCATTGTTGCCAATAGCTTTTATTTACTTAACAATAGGCTTTATAGCCAGTAGTTTTATTTGTTACTGTTATAGGCAATAAATTCGGATAAGCCGGGAAGAGTCGTTTTACTTAATAAAATGAGCATCTTCCAATCTCATGTGTCAACAAGTTCTCTAACGGTAAATGACCTACGCGGATCGGTCGTTACTCGAAATACGGTTTATTTAAAGGCCTTGGCAGTCAACGGCCTAATTGGATATGCTGCTTAAGGATAGGATAAGTCCCCTGACGGTCAATGACCAATCGAGATCTGTCATCAAGTGGGACCCCTAATTAATTACCGGTCAATGACCTTAGTGGATCTGCCGCATTAATTCGTTAAATGAAATATTCATAACCGGTCAATAACCTTAGTGGATCTGCCGGATTAAGTGAATAAGCATTCAAAATTACCGGTCAATGACCTTAGTGGATTTGCCGAATTAATTGGTTAAAGGAAATATTCCTAACTTCGGTCAATTAATGACCTTAGTGGATCTGCCGGGTTAAGTGAATAAGCATTCAAAATTACCAGTCAATGACCTTAGTGGATCTACCGGATTAATTCGTTAAATAAAATATTCTTAACCGGTCAATGACCTTAGTGGGTCTGCCCGAATTAGGGTAATAAGCATCCAAATTAACCGGTCAATGACCTTAGTGGATGTGCTGAGTTAATTGGAATGCATAAACAGGTGGTTAACTGGTCAGGACCTATATGGATATACCGAATTAAGCAAATTACTCAAAATATTATTAAATTGCGATAAAACAGCAAAGACGACATCCAAGTTGAGCAAAAGTTATGATACTTCCATTTAAGTAACAAAAAATATTACAACCCTAAAAGCTAAGTCGGCTTGCCACAGGCGGCAAGACCGTAAAAGAAGATGATAAGAAAGCTGAATCCTATTCTTTAGGCTCTTCACCTTCAGGACCGTCGATGACGACCACATGATCACTAGGATCTTCAGCAACAGTGGCATGGTCGCCGACATCCTGACCTTGATCGTCCTCGAACTCGCAGCGGGGGTCAGCATTGTTTATGTCGGCCTCGGTCACCCCAACGTCCAAAACTTCATCATCGATCGGGATTTCAAAATCCCGGGGACCATGAGCTTCCTCCACTTGGGACCAGACCAGGTTCGGGATGGCATGCTTAGCACACCTCATGGCAGCCGCCAAACCGTCGTTATACCGGTTGGCCAGGCGAGAAACAAAGTCTATGGACTTCCGATATTCGCCCACTACGTTGTCCTGACATACCTTGGCATCAGCGAGTTCCTCCCGGAGGATACGAATCTTGTTATCTTTATTCGTCAAGACTAGGGAATGGTCGAGCACCGCTTTAGTCAAGGCATCATCAGCTTTCTACTCAGCTTCTTTGGCGGCCTTCTGATCATCACGAGCCGCCATCAGCTCTTGCTCCTTCATGGCCATTTGGCCCTTCAACTTCTTATGGTCCTCTACCTCCTAGAAGTAGGAAGTTTGGAAATACCCGTAGAGGTCACACAACTCCTTACCGGACTTAGCTGACTGAAGTAGACATCACAGAAGAGGGTTATAACACAGAAAAAACCGACAATACACTTGTAAGATTAACAAGAAAAATTGCTACTTACCACGGCCAGGTTGTGCGCATGCACAGCAGCAAGCGCCTGGACCTTATCCACCAGTATAGCGTATTTTGCTGCATATCTTTCAAAATACGATATCCCAGGTTCCCTCCCTCCAAAGGACGGTCCAGTAGCAGTGACTCGTCGTCCAAGACATTGAGCTTGCTGGAAAACTTCGTCGTCCCTTACAGGAGACCGGGACCAACACTTCTTCAGTACTTCTGGGACTTCCACCCGGGATCGTTCCAGAAAGCCGACCTTGCGCGGCTTAGCAAAATGCTCCAACCCCGGCACCATGTCGGGCAGGGTGAGCTGCTTGTAGATCTTCGGGCGCAACAAGGAGATGCCAACCTCCTCCACCCGGCCTTTCATGAGGCCTTTAGGGTCCGGCTCTCCCGATCCCGGAGCAACAAGAGCTTTGGCTGGAGCCTTTTTAGGCTCCTTGGCCTCCTTCGACCCCTTCTCGGCCGCATCATCAGCCTTCCTTTTAATAGGAAGGAGAGAGGTCTTGCGTTAAGAAAGGGGGATAGGGTCCTTATCATCCTCCTCGTGGTCACTACTACAAAAATTGCCAAAGAGACTACTTATAGGAGACCGGTTGAGGTTACTAACCCATTTCTTAAATGTAGGAAACCATTGATTATCTAAAACCAGTCTCTTAAGTTTAAGTATTTGACTAATGAAAAAAGTTGTTGTGAAATAAGAGACTGTTTCCAAGTAAAACCGGTTTCCTTGCTATATTTTATTTTTTTAATTCAATTTTTTTTCAACATAATACACTATTATACGTATGTATTGTTATTGTGAAGATTTAGGAGACTACTTCTAACTTCAACCGGTTTCCTAAATATAATAATTTTAAAATTTTCTATTATTTTCTTCTTGCTATTCATAACTTACTGTGTTTTATTTTTCATTTAGGTATATTGTTTATAACTTTGTTGTTATCATGAACATAATTAGGAATTAGAAACATATACATTAATGTTTGTTGGGTTTTTCAATTTGGAAGAAGTCGATATCTTACATATTAACCCAATGTTGATTGTTGGCAATTCCATAGCCCTTGTTATGAATTAAGGGTTGAAATTATTGTTTTCTACTATAACTGTTTAAGATTTGTGGAAAGTTTGAACTCAAGAATTTACTCTGTAATTGATTTGATATCGGTTGGAGTACTTCATAGTTAAGGTTTATGTTTTTTAGAGCTTTCAAGTGAAGCCCTTTTATAATGTTTTGATTACTGATTGCTTAATTAGTTTGGGATGTTGATGATAAAAAAGGACAAATTTTTATCAGATATTGAGGGGAAATTTGGTTGTTTGAAGTTCGATTTTGAGATAGGCTAAAATTCTGGGGAAAAATGTATATATAATTTAGTTAGAAGGAGAAGTTAATTTGATCAATTTTACCAACATTAACCTAAATGTTAGATTGCATTGTGATTGTGCATTTGATTTGTGAAGTGGGTATACTTGAGAAATGCAATGGTAAGAGAATTCTTATGCCAGATAAAGGATGTGTAGGATTCTTCACTGTTACAAGAGATTTTGTTGTTACATACATAATTTGGGCCTTCTTTTGTATAGATTGAGCTGTGTAAATCGCCCTTCTTTCGAGATTGGTTCAGCGAATTGTAACGGGGTCATAAACCAGGGGGATGATAAGATCCATTTCATCACTGTGATTCAAGAGTCGGATTTTTTTTTTTTTTTAAATTATAGCTTAACATATACTTCATCACTATGATTCCAATTTGTTAGAATGAAGACTGAATTTGCCTTTTCTGTAGATAACCCAGAGCAGAAAGAAGAGAAATCTTGAAGACCTAAGATGCTTTTCATTTCAATTTCATACATTACACCCTCTTTAGTCCTTTACATAGCTGATTCCCTCATAATTTCAATGACAGTTAGTGATTACAACGGAATTGAAATACCGACGGAGTGAAGGCGTGGAAAACTGTGTTCGGATCGTTAAGCATTAACGGAGGTAAATTCAATTGTTGTAAATATTGTTTCTTAAGGTTCTGTAATATTTCACTAATACACACTAAAATCTGTCTATAAAGCACTTAGATTTCCAGGTTGAGTTAGTGTTCTCTATCTTGATGCCAGGGGGGAACGTTTTTGAGTTAATAAAAGAAAGCATAGGATTGTCCAAGAATATGTATCACTATGTACAATTCAGGCTTCTTTACTGGCTGCTGGCATAGTTGCCATATATCCTGGCCACTTATTAATGTTGGAGAAAATGTGTAAAGATTTGCTTCTCGGTCCATGAACATAAGGTTTCTGTATCTCCAGTTCATGTAACTTGTGAGCTTTACCCTTATCTTTCAAGTTATGTTGTTCTAGACGCTAATTGTTTCCTTGTACTGAGGTCTCACACTCTTAAGTAGAAAGAATTACTATGGTCTCAGTGGTGTCAGAAATGTAGCAATTATCTTAAAGAGGGAAACCAGGTCCAACCTGAGGTTTCTCTCTGAATCATGATTGCCACATCTCTGGGTGGTAGTTGATAGGCTTTCTCGTGTTCTATGTCTCAGTGACTTCAAGTAATCCAGAAAGGGTGCCAGTTTTAGTATCATTGTGAAAAGTTCTTGCACTTACTTCAGAAGCTAGTCTATAGATGTGGCTACCTTGTTAGTTGAAGGGCAAGGGAGAAGCAATAGGTTTAGACATTTTATTTTCATTCCGGATTGAGTTTGTTGGGTTTGCACAAAGAACTATAAAATAAGACTTTTACCAATTTGCTACAAAATTGTTATCACACAAGGATACCTGTCAAATTCACTTACCTTGATCTAGCCTACATAAATAGCCACAAGTTGTTAGGACACTCACAAGAGTAGTTTTTGACAGTTGTTTCTCAACCTTAACCTGTACATATAACAGCGAGCAATATATGAGTTTTCCTTCCACCCTGCCTGACAATGCTCACCCTTCCCAACCCTAATCGAAAGAAAAATCAGTCACAAAACCTTATTTAGTCCAGGTGCAGCTTGTATTTGCATTTCCTTTGTTCTTTGGTTAGAATTGTAACAAGCATCATTCCCTTCATCATCAGTTAATGTGGAGGAATAGCTCTAAAAGTTCTGAACAGCAGTTTCAGATAGAATACTTCGTAATCAGAATATTAGAATGCCTAAAGAAACTATTACTGCATCACATTGATATAATACTATATTATAGACAGAAGTTCTTGTGAACCAGCTTCTTTAAGCTGGGTAGTTATGTCAAATTTCAACAATTTAAAAAGAAGTTATAGTATTAAGCATCACATGACATAAAGTGCACATACAGAGTAACCATCATATGACTTTAAGAAATCTTTCTGGCTAGAGCACCTCCGCAATCCTTTTTGCTGATTAGAAGATTTTGACTGCATCAAAGGTTTTTGTTTGCTCCAAATGTTTAGTTCTTTGGGCTTGACATGAATTCTGTTTTTCTGAATGTGTTCATTTTGTAAAACCAGGAAATTAGAAGTCTTGTCATATAAAAATTAAGTATTTATATGGTTAACATAGACACTAGCAGAAATCAGCAATATTGGTTTGCATTACATCTAATAATTTTTTGGGATTGAAAATATCTGTGAGGAACGAGGAGAATGTTATTCTTGCTCAAACTAATAAAATACATATTTATACTAATTCTAATTATAATTATCTGAAAATATTTTGTAGTACTTTCCAGGGATTCCTATCACTTATTCCCAAGAGATGATCGGCGCGCGAGTTAAGAGATATGTGGGTGGATTATTTAAACAATCAAACACAAGACGATGGAGATTGAAGACGACGGTCAAGTTTGAATTGTACATATTATTTGATTACTTTAGAATTTTAGTTTTAGTAGCTAGCATTAGATTATAGAAACTTTATTTTATGACATTATTAGAAGAAATTGATGCTTTGAATAAAATTGCTTTTGTATATAAATTGAATGTAGCAAATATTTTTTTGACATGATGAATAAAGCAAGCAAGAATTTATATTTAATAATATTCTTGTGGCTATTTATAAATTGTTATACAAACCTGTCAAGAAAAAAATTTAAAAAAATTGTTTTATTAGAAAAAAAAAAGCGTATGTACAAAGAGCCGCAAATATAGAATAATGTATGTATTGTAACATTTTACTAAAGAAACCGGTTGTGGTCAATAAATGGTTTCAAAGTGTAAGGCAAGGAGACTGGTTTTTAATGTTAAATGGTCTCCTAACCTCTTTACGTATTATATATATACTTATCTAAGAGACTGGTTTTACCTGTCAACTGGTCTCCTACATAAACAAGGAAACCAGACATTATAACCGGTCTCTTAGCCTAGGACACCTGTGAGATGGAGATGTGTTATAGTCCGGTTTCCTAGGCCATTTTCAACCGGTTTCCTAGGCTTTTTTTGTAGTAGTGGGTCCGAGCTTCTGCCAGCCCCACGGCCCTGCTTTCCGCCGCGACCTCCTACACTGTTAGGAATTGAAGTAAACCGGCGTGTTGGCTTAGGAGGCATGTTGCTGATAGGCTCGTAGTTATGATTCAGGTGCAACGCCTCTCGGATAAGGTGCTCTCGGCCTACAAACACAGAGAAATGATGAATTAGAAGCATAATCAACACAGATATTATCTACAAATAAGAATGGAAGTGACCAATAAAAACCCACCATGGGGGTCAGTAGTACAAAAGTAGAGTGCAGAAAGGGCCGGATTGCTCAAAATATACTTGACATGAGGAAGCCAAGTGAGCGGCACCAGAATCTTTTTCTTCTCTTTCAGGGCCGGTATGGTGGTGGCCGGGAAAAAGTTATAGGCCTCTTTCTCCCGTCCGCTCAGCCCTCTATCAGCGATGTGCTCCATCCGATAACGGGGTTTGGTCCATTGACGACGTAGGGGAACGTCGGCAGGTACCTTCACCTAGAAAATGCGCTCTTTCTAATGTTTCAAGGAAGTGAGTTTGGGGTCCGTCAGCTTACCGGCCTTGGTGTACAATGACATCCAACCACCCCGGCCTTGGTCTTCAACGTCCCGAGATCTCTTTCGTTTTCCTTTCCCTTTACCCTTAGATGAACCGTCTTCTTTGATCCAATGAAGTTTACGGAACAGATTCAGGGTCTCCGTAAACCCTTTGTATCGAACTATCCAGGCGTAGTCAATCAAGTTTTGCCATCCTAACGGCGAGAACTGAGCCCAACAGATATTCCATGCCCGAAATATCTTAATGATAAAGGTTCCACGGGAAAACGAAGGCCGAAATCTAACATGTGCGCATAGATCGCTACATGTCCTGGGGGATAGTCTGTTATTTTATCCCCTTCGGCCGGCATCACTAATTTATAGTCATCAAGAAAGGTGAAGTATACCGGCCCCTTAACGAGAAATCTGTTCTCGCGGCATATATTCGCCCAGCATAATCAATCTCCACAAAGGCAGCGCTACCGGCCTCGTTGGGCGGCATGTACCATTCCGCCAAAGCCTCCTCGTCAGAGTCGGTCGGGATTACTTCAGGAAAATCTTCATCTTGCTCAGCCTCCAAGGTGACAGACTCCTCATCCGACAACAGAGAGCGGAAAACGCTCTCGACATCATCCAAATTAACGGGCGACGCCTCACCTTGGGCCCGAGATGGCCAGGGTCTGGCCTCACCTTCCACCGCTATACCGGCTGGCCTCGACGATTGATCTTCGCCTGGGGGAATAGCTGGGGGAACGCTCGGCAAGGCCCAACATGGTCCCATATTGGCCATAGACCGGTACTCCTAAATCATCTCCAAGCACCACTACCAAGCCTAAAGGGGATGCACGCAAGGCCGACTCCTCGTTTGTTCTACCAGAGGTATTACAGTCATGGCGATTTTTGGTCCTACGTTCGTTATCAATATCTACTACTGGTGAATGAATAGAAACTATAGGATTAGAGGAGGTTCTATCAGAGTTAAAATCACTATCAGTCATAGCGGAAGGGCTTCCAGATATATTTTGTGAATCAGAAGAAGAAGAAGAAGAGATATTGATAATTTAAGACGGTATGAAAGATAAGGAAAGATTTTGTGGAAATACCTGCAAGAAAGAAAAGGGAGAAAATATGAACCGATATCTGAATGCACGTGAAAGCCGGAAGACAAGACCCAGTCAAGTTCTTTAAGACGCAGAAGATCAGTTTAAAGATATAAAGTCCGTTAGGAGAATTAGAGCAAATGAAGGTTGATGACAAGTGAGGAGCGGAGGTCACCCAAAGCGTATTTATAGAAAAACTCACGGCTTGGATTACGCGACTCTTCTTCTTCCCGTCCTTGATCACGCCACGTGTTATGAAGCACGGAAACATCTGTGAAGCAACTTCTCATAATGAGTTCTGACAGCAGTCACGCACATCGAGGTGACGATTGGGATTCCCCAGCAATGGTTAACCTTCCCGCGCTATTTCATGTCAGTTATCCCATGACGGTTTAACATTTACTAAGCAGGATACGTCTCTACCAGACATACCGGCTTGGGGGCTAGTTGTATGGGGGCTGACTAAGTTCCATACTGGTCCACGTAGATCAATAAGAATCGTCATGGTCAATGCTCTTATCATAGAACCGTTGACTTCGTCATACCGGTCTCGTCAGGATAACTAGACGGTACTCCTCCATGGGCCATTCTCACATGGGCCTGGGCTTGATCCAGATATTATCTAAATGCGCCTACATGCCTAAAGATAAACATCAATAGAGGATAAAATATTCCAAAAGGATGTACCTATGTCCAACCAATAGGAGCAGAGTCCTACTTGATCAATGACTCTTGCCGGCTCCTATAAATACCCCGCTGATCTGAGTCATGAGGTACATTCACAATCACAATCATACTCCACTTGAGAGCTACCGGTTTACCCATTTCTGACTTAGACATCGGAGGGGCATTCCTCTGATCAACCCCCGAGGTTAGCTTACGTGTTCTCTTTTGTAGGAAATCAAACCGGCTTACATACAAAGGAGACAGCGGTTCATACCCTACCATTTATTCCATACTTGTACATACATGATCATTTTTAATATGGGAAAATTATGTTTATATGTTATTATGAGTGATGATCGAATCTAATCTACATCTAAATCTAAATCTACTCTAATTTAATTATTCTAAATCGAATCTAATCTAAATCGAAAAATATATCTAAATACAAGAAAAATTCGCACATATGTCACAAAGTCATTCATTTTTCTATGTGTCAGCCTCCAAAAACATTGTCATGTTTAAGACATTTAAGAAATGTGTTTATGTATCGCTTGGTTATGAAGGCAATACTAATCAACTGCTCAAATCATGCTTCAAATGAATGACTTCCAACTTTTGTCGAATCCAAAAGATTCATTTCAACGTTTTGTTGCTACATAAAGGACTAAATAGTACTACCCAATATATACCACCTGTTGCTCGATCAATAAAATATATAACAAAAAAAGGTCAATAGATAACTTAAGATGGCACAAAATGTGAAGTTTTCTACACTATTACATAAGAAGAACATGGTGCTATTCATCTTTTGTTCGAGTTGTTTGCTGGTTGATCAAGTTTGCAAAGAATTTAATTTAGAGTTAATTTTCATGATATAATTGATGTTAATTTTCCAGAAATTGGTCATAATTATTTTACCAGTTCTAATGCAATTTTTAAACGTTATTTTATGGGAAAATTTAAATTTATATTGTCATTAGTGTAATTTTGAAATTCCAATCACATTAATATAAATACCGAAATTTCGCTTATGTTGTTTAATGGCTTTACTGTTGTATTTAATTTTATTTTGGTTATGGAATAGTATAATATCTTACTCTGAACAAATTCACAATTAATTTATCACTAAGGATTCAAAAAATTAACCTACATAATATAAACAAATCATGACTTTTAACGAACTATCATTATGATTGTTAATGTCTTCGGATTTAAGTTAGCACAATATGATTGATTTAATAATTAAGGATATACAATCCGTAGTGGATTATAAGTGGGCTGGGGTAGAGCAGAGCTTGGCCCTTTTTAGTTTACTAAATAAATTCAACCAAGTGCAAAGTAATAAATGAAATCAATGTTTGCATAGTGGTAAGGGAAATCAATAGTAGTGGTGAGGACATACAACTAAGTCATGTGGATTGTTTTTTGTTATCCAAATTATCTTCTTTCTTTTCAAACTCCTATTTTTTTAGCTCAATCTTTTGTTCTCTCAATCCTCTGTCTTGTTCGAGTGGCCTTTTTATGTTATAAGTCCTTTTTTGTGAAAAAATTTATGCTCTATATATAGTTGTTGCTATGGGGCACAAATAATATAACACTGGCCTTATATACACACTATGTATGTGAAGTTATTATCTAAGTTAAATTAGTTGGTTATTCTATATTCTTTAAAAGAAATTTGTTTAAGTAAGGAGTTAGTTTCCTGTATTTTCTTTTTTTGGATTGATTTTTAAACAATTAAAGGAGTTAGTTTCTTATTTTTTTCTATTTTTTTTTCTTTTCCCTACTTGTTGGTGTCTCCTACCTCTTCCAACTTTAAGTAAAGAGAATTTCCCTCGTACATTAAAAAAAAAAAATCCCACAAGTGTTAGGTTTATTATGTCCTTTGCCTAATTTTGATTTTTTTTTTCCATTTATTGTTACTATCTTATATTCATCTTAAAACAATTCTTTCTTTTCCCTATGTAATCAATCATTTTTTTTCCTCAATCATTCCTAAAAATCATACAAAACAAGTGTACCTATTATTTTTTATTATGACTTTAAAAACAATTTGGTAATTGATTTAGTCAAATAAATTATTCCTCCTTTTGTCTGAAAAAAGAAATTTATTCCTCCAATTTCTTAGAAATCTATATACTTACTTATGAGATGTTCTTCATATCCTTGTGTTATACCCATATTTTTTAGTATTTATTTAAATAATTAAATATTTATTTTCTAAAATAAATATTTTAAGCAAAGGGTATTTTAGTAATTTTACTCATTTTAAATTATTTTGGCGGGAATATGTCACCAAATTTGGATTTGTTAAACCTTTTGATTTAAATTCCAGTTAAAAATTTTATTGAAAAGTTTTAAACATTTAAGTATTTATTATTTTTCTTTACGGTAGAGATTTTTTAAAAAAAAGAAAACATTTTAATCCTTGATGGCCGACCACCATGTTTAAAGAGAGGGGGTTTTTGATTTTCTAAAACTCCCATTTTAATAATGGAGGTTACAAATCTTGGTTTAATGTCCTAATTTATGGTGAAGGTTATAAACTATTTAATTTTTGAAATTAAGTACTACCTATTATACTTTTATAAATAACTTATACCTTAAGCCATATTTTCCAGACAAAAACTTTGAAGAATTCAAACTCTTACGTCAAGCTTTTTCCTCCTTTTAATAAGTCTATTTTAGTCTTGTATTTCTTATTCAAGTTCCAATTTTATTTGGTTTAAGAAAAAGGTTTTCATGTTTCTTACTCAAAAATATAATTCTCATGATAGGTTATGTAAAGATTCATGATTAGGTTCATGTTAAGTTCATGTGATAAGCTACTTATTAGATTTTTATATTATTGGTTGGTTAGGAGAATGCTCAAGCATAAGACTAAGTGTGAAGATACTAGTATACTCTTTGTGCAAGATCAAGGCACATTATATAGCTTGATCTTTTGAAATGTGATTTTATGGGTTAAAGTTGTTTATTGATCTGGTGGTTGGATTGATTTAAAAAGCTAGTTTAATTGTTTACAACAATTTTATTGTTCACTTATGGAAATAAATAGAATAAATGATTTTATTAATCATATTATATAATGTTTTGTTATCCTTTTTGGAAATTTAATTTATTGTTACAAGAAATGGTTTGATTGGTTTTTATGAATTTTGAATGTTCGTTCTTCATTCGGTTTGTTCGTTCTTCATTTTCGATCTTCGCTTATCTCGTTTCTTCGCTTTCATTCATCTTCACGCCATTTTCGTTCTTCGTTCTCGGTTTGTGATGGAGGAGTAGAGAGGAGATAAAGGTGAGGGCGATTGATTTGCGGTTGTCGGTTTGTGAGGATGGAGTAGAGAGTAGAGAGGAGAGAGAGAGAGGAGAGATTATTAGGGTTTGATTTTTTAATGAGGGAGGAGAGAGATTAGGATGTTGGGTCGTTTTTTAATGAGCGTGCAGGCCTTTCATCAAACGCGGTAAATGAGGGCCTTCATCAACACATTGGGCCTTTCATGAACGTGTTATTTTGGGCTTGTAGAAAAAAGCTCGTTTTTGTTTTTTTTGAAAATTAATAAAATCTGATGCGGTTCTAGGAACCCTATCAGATTTTAAAAAACCGCATCAATTTTTTAATCTGATGCGGTCCTCTTGTAGATCGCATTAGATTTTCCTCCGAGCTTTCCTTCCCATTTTTTTAATTGATTTTCTGATACGGTTTTGTAAAAATCGCATCTGTTACCAAGTGACAGATAAGGTTTTTTCCACTAGTGTCAATTGAAGATTAAACCCCAAAAAAAACTCTAAAACCGAGACATCCATCCCGTGAAACCCCAAATCCCCTGTTTTTCTCTTCTTTTCTTCTCCCCTGCTTCCGTTGTTCACGGTGCTTCACCGCTGCTCGGAATTGCTGCTCGATGAACGTTGCCGCATCACCTCCTTCTTCGCCGGACCCGTGACACGTTGCAGCGTTCTTTCCCCTCATTCACTCTTTGTCCATTTCGTCTGATGTGTTGATGTGTCTGTTCGGTGCCAATCATCGGAGTCGTGACGAACCACCAGGCTGCTCGCGTGCCGCCGCTGTTATGTTGTTGTTGTGTCGTTGCTGTTGGGTTGTTGTTGTTGTTGCCCTGCTCTTTCTCTCCCGAAGCTCTGTTAGTGTGTTGGTGGTTTGCTAAATACCGAGGTATCTCCCCTTTTTCTTGTGTTTTGAGATGTTATTGTTGTGTTGATGCATGGTGTCGGTGTTGTGTTGTTGGTCGTTGCCGCTCGTTTTTCCCCTCTTCTCTGTTTGTTATTGTTGATGTGTTGTCGCCTTATTGTCGGAGTGTGTATTGGTGTTGGTGTTATTATTGGTGGTGGAGGTGATGTTGTTGTTACTGTTATATTATTGTTGGTGGTGATGATGTGTTGTTGTTGGTCTGTGGTAGTGGTCGTTGTTGGGTTGTTGTTCTGTTGTTGTTGATGTGGTATCGTCGTGGTGATGTGTTGTTGCTAGTTGTGGTTAGTAATCAGTAGGAATAGTTTGTAGTTGATTGGCAAGTTTAGTTAGTTTAGTTATATAATTTAGTTATATGATTATGAATTTGGATGCTAGTCGATGGAGCTAATATCATTGAAGTTATAGTTATTAATTAAGGATTAAGAAAATCAGAATGCTAAAGTGGAGGTAATTTCTAGATTGGGAATTAGTTATGGTTTCACTTTGTAGTTTAGATTAGTTTAAGGATAGTTATTAATTATCGTTATTGTTGTGAGGTGATTGTGACTATGGAGTTCAAGTGAGAGCTGGTGATCAAATTGTCGATGGACTTGGAGCTTCATTAGTAGAGAATTGGATTGCGCTTCAGGTAATTTTTATGTTCAGTAAAATATATTACTTATGCCCATGTGTGTGTGGAGTGTTCTATTTTCATATATAAGTCCGTACTATGGCCACAGATATGAATGTGATGATGAAATGTCATTGATTGATTATTAATACACAACTGTTTTGTTGGCTTAGTTCATGAATTAAAAATAGAAAGTGGGAAAGGTATGGGTGGAGGATCGTTTCTATTTTGACCTTATATGGTCGGCTACGCTCCATAACGAACCTTGGGGGTAGTATTGTTGGGCTCCATAACGAACCTTGGAGGCAACGTCTGTCCAAAGCTCGTACTTGCCACTGATTTGTTTAAGAGAATGAGTTATGCTAGTGTTGTAACAGAAAAAAATGATTTGACAAATAAAATGTTTATAACGGGCTGAAGTAAAGGTTACGAGTTTTCCACTCATTTTGGAATTTCGTTTGTTTTATATTTCTTCCCTCAATTTGCAGGTTTGGTGTTGTGAGCTCGAAATTGGAAGTGGAGCAGGAATAGGATTCTGTTTTAATTTGCTAAGGATTATGTTTGTATTTTAGATAGTTGATTTAGGAACTAATAATTTTTTGTATGTACTATTTGGGAATTTAGTTGAGTTATTTGTGTATTGAGAATATTTTTCCGCTGTGAAGTAATTTAATTAAGAGTTAATTGTATTTTATGGATGTTGAGTGTGTTTTATTAGCAGTTCGGAAGAGCAGGCTGTTACAGTAATAGAGAAGTGTTGAAGCGGAAATTAATGGAAGAAGCTCATAGCTCAGCTTATTCGGTAAACCCACGTGGTGATAAGTTGTATAAGGATATAAATCAGGCCATAAAAATTACTCCCTCCGTTTCCTTAAGATTTTCCTTGTTACTGTTCCTACTGATACCAAGGATGATCCATTTGTGGGGGGTGTGGGATGGGTAAAGTAGGAGAGAGAAAGGGGTTAAGATAAATAAACAAATGAAAAAGGGTTAAAGTAGGAGAGAGAAAGGGAGTAAAATTGAATTAATAATGTAATGGTGGACCACATGATATGGACATCAGAGGGTAAAAAGGGGAAAAAAGTTCCAAATAAGGAATAAAGTAAAAGAGGGAAGATCTTTTGGAAACGCACTCAAACGAAAAGAGGAAAGATCTTTAGCAAATGGAGGGAGTATGTTGTATGTGTGCCTACTTTTTTAGATCCATCTCTTCCTGAAAACCAGCCATACCCTAAACAATTTCTTCACTAGGAAAAATCCATGTTTATCTTCTTTGCTGCATCAATATCTTCTGGAGATGCCACGACAATCATGATTCCTCTTTGACTACATCAACTCTCCGTGCATATTCTCCATAAAATTAAATGTGCATTCATTCTAATTTCAATCTCAATTCTAAATTCCTAATTGACAATTATACTACTAACACATCAAATAAATACTCACTAACTGTTAAAAGTTAGAATCTTGATCTTTTCAATAGATTTCTCTCTCACTAATTGTAATAAATTAGAATATTTTCAATAGATTGGCATATCCACTCCAACCTCATGTTATTGTTAAAAATAATTCGAATCTTGATTCTTCTCACTCACTGTTATAAATTTTAAGAATTATAGGACTCATTTTAGTATTTATAATTATATGATATCTAATTGCTAAATTCTACATGCAAACATAAAATAATACAAAACGTCATCATAATTAGTGAAAAAAAAATTTTTTTTCAAATAAACTTACCAAATAATTCTGATCTATATTGACCCATTTAGAAAATTTCTTCGAACTCCATTTCAATCCAACTCTATTTTGTATATGGTCTTAAATCTTCGTCACTTTGTAAATAGAATGATTTGCACCTTGGTTGCATCGAGGGATTATAGTAACCATGCTTCAAATGCAAAGAACATGAAGATCAAAGGCGTAATTTCTTCATTCAATCCACATGCATGAGTTTTATAATTGTTGTTGTTGCAAAATCGATGATTTGAGAAAATAACAATTCGAGATTTTGGAGTATAATTTTGATGGATAATTTGTGGCTTTAAAGTTAAAAAAAACGTGGATACTTATATATGAGAGAAGGTAATTTGATTTGCTTGCAATCTCTAAATTTTAGAAGATGAGTAGGCATTTTTTCTTTACTTAATTTTTGGAGGTTTTTGATGAGGAATTGGAGAGGAAGAAGAATGGTTATTGTTAAATTACCGACCGCCACACAACTGGTAGGTAAATACCAACATATTGCTTGTAGGTGATTACCTACCGCTTTTACCAACCGCCCAGCGGTAGGTAATTACCTACTACCACAGAACGGTCGGTAAAATCCAAAAAGCGATAGGTGAAATTTTACCGTCCATCTTTCAGTTGGTGATCTGAAATTACCAACCAACACTATACCAACCGCTAGTCAGTGACCGTTGAGCGGTCGGTAATTCTTTTACCCTCCGTTTTTCGTGTTTTACCGACCGGTTGAGGCGGTCGGTAAAAACATGAATTCTTGTAGTGATATTGTTCTAAAAGAAGTTTAATATATGGCACCTCAATATAAGGAAGAGGAAGAAATAATCTGTAATACTCCGTATTTTGGAGTTGATTCGTTATAATTAAGAAAATATAAAGAAGTTAATAAAAAGGTATTTTAGTATTATTTACATAATAATAAGAATAGAATAATAATAATATGACTCGGTTTAGTTAGTTTCGGATTTTATAAAAGATTAAACCGAGTTCACTTGACCTAGGGTTGCCACTTTATAACTAGGAGAGTATAAAAGAAAAAAAAAAGGGGGGGGGAAATCAGAAAAACCCTAGTTCTCCCTCTCTCTTCCCTCTCAGCCGTCATTCATTCTCTCCTTCTCTCTCAATTTCTCTCTCCTCTCCATTCCTCAGTCGTTTTCTCCTCTCTCAAACTCTGATCTCTCTCGTTGTTCTCCCTCTCCTCTGTTCGTCTCTCTCGTCGCCTTCGACGAAGTAAAGTGCGAGGGTTGGGCGAGCGGTTCGAGCTACGAGGCGGTTCGAACTGTGAGTTGTGCGAGTGTTTTCTGTGAAGGCTGAGTGTGTGTGCGTTCGAGGGTATAAACGTGCAAAGGGTGGTGCGACGTGCTGTGCGAAGTCGCGAGGGAGGTTCGTCGAGTCGTGTGTGGTCTGTTACGAGGGTCGAGGGCAAGCGACAAGTATGAAGTCGTGGAGCGAAGGCTTGTGCGAGAGTTGTGTGGGTGTTGTGAAGTGCGGTACGTTGTGCGTGCGCTGCTGTGTGTGGGGTTTGTGCGACAGATCTGGACTTGTGCAAGTGCTTTGTGCGAGCAATTTGGTGAGCGAGGATCTGCACGATGAGCGGACGAGTGTGCGACGAAGTCGTCGAGTGGTGCGCGACGAGTGACGCGTGTTGCGGCTCGGGTGTGTTGTGTGTCGAGGTGGCTGTGTGGCGAGCGAGGGCCGCCGGAGTTTCATTGCCGGAGTTTTGACGCCAGCGAGTTTAGCGGTATAAAACCTAATATGTATATATTATATTAGTTTAATTATATATTCTGTTTTCATAATTATGTTAAGATGTAATTAGTTAATTAGTAATTCAAGTTAATTAGTAATTAATTAGACTGTATAATTAGTTTAATTTATTATTCTGATTTTAGTTGAGAATCTGGTTTAGGTTTGTAATTAAGTAAGATGGGAAGCAGAACAAATTATATTATTGTTATTAGTTGGAGGTACAATTTTAATATGCGAACCTAACTTTTGGACATAAGACTTTTGGACATAAGACTGGATTGGACCTAAGATTTTTGGACATAAGACGTGGTTGGACACTTGGCTTGATTTGTTTGGTAAAAGTAGTGGACTAATTACACTAACTAAGATTAGTTTGCTCACTAACCATGACTCCTAAAAGACACTAAACTCATTAGAATAGAAAAGTAACGGAAGTTCATGAACAATGAGTCTAGTTATTGTTTATATTTCGAATTACTAAGTCGTCAAGGACATAACACTAAAGTATTTACTTAATCGTTTAGGTCCCAATTTCATAAGCGGCACGTTCGGTTAATACAGCGAAAATTCTTCATTACAAGGTACTTACGCGTACCAGTTTAATCCCAAGTATTAGTATCATGATAAGGTTGCAATTCATTCTATTGGAACCTAGAAGCATAATAGAGAACGTTTGATTGTTGAGATTGTTTGGTAATATGTTTGTAATTTGAAGTTGATATGTTGCATTGGAATGCGTAATTCGATCGTATTATGAACATGAGCATTGTATTCATATTAATCTGATCCATAATGTAACAAGAGTGTTACAAGAGATACGATTTGAGTACTATGACTAAGAGAACATGTAAATGACTCTATGTGGTTCTGAAAAGAATGGACATTATTAAAAAGTGAATTATGGCAATAACTTGTAGCTGGACTCCCTACAAGTGATGAACAATGGGGGAGTGTGGGACTTGTCCTACACTCCTACGCAGGCCTACTGTGACGATAGTTGTGTCCTTATATTTTTGATAACTCAAGTAGGCGGAAGGTTCCGTACGATCTTAGGGGTATGCATACTAAGGTGATGGGTGTGAGACGGAAGGAAACCGTATTTGCATTTCATCTAATGGACCAAGTTGTCTATTAAGGATTCAGCAGCCCGTATGATTCTAGTAAGATGATGGTGCCCGTTCGATGCCAAATAAACAAAGATTAAAGGATGTAACATAACGTAGTATCATGCTTAGGATTGTTCATGCGTGCATTGTTTATGCTTAGATGTATTCAATGGTTCATCACGTACTCAGCATAGCTGATTATGTGTTATTATGTGTTTGTTGACCTGTGATGAACCATTAATGCTACAATGGGGAGTAGACTAGGTGTGCTGGTGCTGGTGCATGATATCAAGCATACGGGGGCTAGTCTTTAGTTTTCTAATTTAAAGCATTTTGAATTAAGTACTATTGGGTTTTCTAGGATTTACGTAAGTGGTTTGTGGTTTGAATAAAAAGGGATCGTTGATGATTCCCGAGTTGTAGTTACACTTTTATTTCCGCTGCATTTCAGTTTTCGAGACAATATTTTAAGTAACGTTCTTTCTTATATATTATGCCTTGCGTTTCATCGCGGCGTAACACTCCCAAAGTCGATGCGACGTAGTTGTAGACGTGTATGGGTTTTGGGGGTGTTACAAAATTGGTATCAGAGCTAGAAGCTCCTATTTTCAAAGACGTTTTAAAACGATTTCAAAATGGGTAGTATGGGATAGGAGCATATAGATCATGTTATGTGCATTAAGTCATAGGAATGATTTCAGTTGCAAATTCATTTCGTGCATTGAACTCGTATGTGTTGATTGTTTGTTTAATTGAAATTGTGAAAGATTCTTGAAATCTTCGAACATGACTAGATTAAGAGAATGTACAAGGATACGTCAAAAATGATGTTGGACTAAAAACTTATTTTAGTATAAAATTACTTCATTGATCAAAACGATCTTAATCCTACATGTGAATTTCGACGTTAAAATGAGCATGTTAGCTCCTAAACATGTATATATATATATATATATATATATATATATATATATATATATATATATATATATATATATATATGTTTTTAAAACCTATATATACAAAAGCTTAGACTATTTTATTTTCTTTATTCACTACTACATTAAAGGGCAAAGGCAACACATGAAAACCGTTGCAATAGGCCCAAAAGTAGTTGCAGTAGACCTATTGCAACGGTTTTGAACCGTCGCATTTGGTGGCGTTGCAATAGGCCTAATGCAACGACTTTTAGGACCTATTGCAATGGCTTGATGAACCGTTGCTCTAGCCCAATATTTTATGCAACGGCTATGTGAGTCATTTGTTTCATGTACATTATTATGGAACAATTAGGCTATTGCAACGCCCATTAGCAAAAGCTATTGCAACACCCATTAGCAAAAGCTATTACAACACCTATTGTTCCAAGCTATTGTACGACCTATAATAATATATATATTTGTGACAAAGATTAAAAGTTGCTTCAAAAGCTCAAAATAGTTGTCATTTTTATTTTGAATTTAGTAATGAATTTATAAGAGTACTATAATCATGACTAAATTCTTATTAATACAAAGTAAATGTTTTAAAACAAACCAAATTAAATAATTTTCTACAATACCACAAGAAATTTCTAGCATACACATTACTAAATTACTTTTTAAATAGTGCCTAAAAGCACCATATTGCAATATATTGCTAGCTAGATCCGGCCACCAATAGCGTATATAGCTAGTGAGACATCTATGTTTGATCTCCTCCATCGGCTCATTGTTGACCTAGTAATTCAAACAGTGTAATTAAATAGTTAGAAAATACTAAATTTAGCAATTAAAATTGAAAATAGTGTGGACATAATAATAAAAAGTAACGGAGTAAGAGTGTAGATATATAGAAGAAACTAGATGAAAATAGATTAAGGTGAGTCAAAATTGAGTCCATTATGATGGTAATTATATTATAAAGATAGCAAGACGGACAACTTTATTACAAAGTAAAATATCAAAAAGCATGAATCCAGAGATAAGCTTCAAAGTATCACGGTTTAGCTAAAGTTGATTTAGGAAACTCAACATGGATCCTGCAGCCCAAACAAAATAGAACACTATGCACGATTACTTGTCCCACTAATATTTGTTCCAAATTAGATGCAAACCACCTCATATCTGTTAACTTGCCATCATTAGTAGGGGGTATTTTTAGACCCAAACACAAACCTCATGGGTATTTGAGGAATTTTCCAAATGTGGGGGATAATTTGGGAATTACGCCAAACCTCAAGGGGTGGAAATTTCCCAAAAATAATTGGAGAACATACAAAATTGGAGTCCAAAATATGGCTTTGATTATATACCTACCAAAAGATAATGCACCCTACTGAAGTACTAACCTGGGTAAATTACTAGAAGAACATATGGCTGCTAAGAGACAGACCCTAGCCTAGTTAAAAAAGACGCAAGAGACACAATAGTAAAGCAAAAATGGTGGACCAACAGCTGGAGTACACATTCGAGTGACAAGGAGATGCAACACACGCTCATTATAGATGGAAAATGGAAAGGTAGCAGAGGAAAATGAGGTATAATGAAGGCTGCATATGGGCTATGGATGGTTTTTGATGGAGAAGAACGACAAGAAAAAACAAGGTCAAAGTAGAATCCATTCAATATCAGCGATATAGGATGAATCCTATGCTTTACTTCATGGTATCAAAGGGAAATCCACAACAATGCCACCGAACTTGAAGTATGGATAGATTTAAGGGGGTTACTAGAAAGCTACCAAAAGCCCACCGCTTATACTTAAATTTCTCAAGATACCTTCACTTACAATTAGATATGTTAACGTGAAGGGTATATCCCAACCGCTTCTGGGTACTATGATGAAGGTCTTGTAAATTTTGAGGGGTTGGGATAGTATTTGAATGTATTTCTACTTCTATCTTGGAGAAGTTCATATTTGATTTTGAAAGTTCATCCATGTTTAGATTCATATGTATATATACAACTGATTATAATATGAATATTTCTTGATAGATGAGGGTGTCAAATTTTTGGACGTGATTTATTAGCACCCTTGTTTGCTACTCTCTTACAATAACTAACATTGTTTGGACACCAAGAGTGGAGAATAAGGTGATGAAGACATTCTTAGAAGGTGAGGGCATATAATAAAATCTCAGAGACAACACATAATTCCATACAGAAGGTTACCAACACAACTCTTTTATAATGCAGAGTACACAAAGCAGATAAACAGTGTAAAGAAATTACATTAATCAATCCATGGACAATGATTTCATTAATTGTTGTAATCTTGGAGAAAAGCACAAGATTAATGTGCTATCTTCTTATTCTACGTATCAACTACTTTCTTTCAATTGAAAATTGTATCTTTTTCAAACAATGAAACAATGGGGGGATTAAAATATATAGGTGCAACTAGCACTCTATACCCTTGGCTAAACTAACTGAATAAATATACCAACTTGGTATATGATTGTATCTACAAGCCTACAAGGATATAGGATATTGACTGGTATAGAGATACAGGCCAGGTTGCATGGATTTGTAGGAGAGTGGAGACACATGAGTTTAAGGAACAATGAAATAACTGAAGTCCCCCTTTAAAGTTGTTGTTTTGAAACAAATTACTATTCTAGATTGCTTATATTTTGATGAAATGTCTTATTTTTATGTCCTGTAGACGCCACCAATCTTCATAATCTGTTATGATCTCTTCTGGTTGGAGTGCTTTCAGATTTCAATCATTGTTGAATAATACAATATGTCATAAAGACACAATATACACACGCAACTGAGACATATAAGTGAAGACTAGATACAGAAAGAACTTAACATTACAGATTTACAATGAGTAGGAACTTATGGCTCTACACTAATCTGAACCACTATCTTAAAACTATCATGTAAACTTGACACCACTAACAAGAGGAGCAAACCCTTTTGGGTCCCCCCTTGTCCACCTAAATACTTTAGAAGGTTGCCATGATCTAGGAGCATTCATTCGTCGTATAATCCTATGTTAATTGCACTCAAGTACTCATGTAGGACACGATCGTTGTGTAAGTGTCAAACTCGGTTATGTTATGAAAAAACTTACAAGGTTACGACCTGAAATGAAGGGTCCAAGTGTCATATTTATGTTGGAGTGTAAGTGAAGAGTTTGAGTAACTTAAGTATTATTTATAGCAAAGGGTTCAAAAGTGAACCTAAAATCTCTACTTGGATCTGAATAACATATACATAGTCATGTTAAATGATCTGAAACATTTGTGACCATTGGTAATGCCTATGACTAATACATAGAATGGTTTTGTTGTTCATACTTCATAAATCCTGATTGATCATTAACTCAAAGTAACAACAGTTGCTAGTTCTAATCTACTACTACTACTATTAAGTAACAAGTTCTATTATGATTTTCAAGCATTTTTGCAAACCATAATGTCCAGGAACTTCTTAAATAAAGTTCCATAAGACCACTACCCAATTTTAACATGCACTAATGGTTCAATTATGCCTAGACACGAATTGGGATAATAGACTACTCGATCACCATATCAGAATTTTGAAATTAAAGATTCTGAAATTGTTTTCTTGAAACTGAATTGAAATTCAAGAGTTCATATAATACATGGTGAAACTAAAGAAACTTATTAAAAATAATGGCAACTCAAGTTAAATTCACATATTTGAACAATTTACCTTGTTAATTTTGCTGCTAATAATCACAATCTAGCCTTCTTCATTGCTGCTAATCATAATTCACTCTTCTCAGTCGCTGCTAATCACGAAAATTCGCTCCTATCACAACAATGCGCTGCTAATCATTCAGGATTTCATGAGGTTGAATTTGCAGCTTGTGTAGGGAATTTCAATAGTATCTTAGGGATTCGAACTTTGATTTTGTGGGTTACACTTTAATGGGGAAAAAGATGACAAGGTGATCGATTGAAGGGAGGTTAGGGCACGACTAGGAGGAGCAAATGAGCAATAGAGCTGCTGCGTAAAAAACTGACATAAGGGTTTGAAATTTAGTGAAAAAATACGAGGGAAACACTAATGCTTTGTTGGCCTTAGAGGCACGCACAATTCATTAAATCAAGATATCGTTGCCATAGGTTTTCCTTATGTGATGAAGAATAGAGATTGAGGTAGCTATTGCAACGACAATATATTGTCGTTGCCATAAATTATTCTAACAGGACAAGGAGTATAATTTGAGGTAGTTATTGCAACGACATATTCATTACCGTTGCCATAGATCAAACTAGCGCAATGATCTTACATCAGTCATTGCCATAGCCCGTCATATTAATCTAAATTCTTACGAGTCGTTGCGCTAGACCCATCTATTGCAATGACATCTATTAGATCGTCGCATTAGCTATTTTAATGTTGTTGCCTTTGTTAGAAAATGTAGTAGTGATTTTCGCAGATGGTTCACGACATAGGTTCTAAGGATTATCTGATGAAACAACCAATAGGGGAGGATTGGGATGTTTGGGCTCATAAGATGAGGGCTGCCATGGATTATAGAATCATGCAAGGGGAGCAGTGGTTAAAGTCTGAGTGTTCTAGGATACACTTTATGCTTCGGTATGTCCCAGACATAGAGCCTTATCGATTCGTTCATCGTAGGTATGGAGATATGTGGACCGAAGAGGGAAATTTTAACAGAGAGAAGCATACCTACTGGCACCCAAACCTTCCTACTGAAAAACATTTCCTAGTTGACCTCAAATACTGCGAGAATGAGTGGAGGATTCGTGAGACGAGAGGTCTAAACCCTTCTACTTCATCAGCATCAGCCCGAAGAACCTATTATGTGGGGGAAAGTTCGGGAGCTAGGGTTGTTGATGGGAGTTCTGAGAACCCAAGGGTCAAACCTAAACCATAAATGCCACCTAGAGTTGCAAAGAGGCCAAGATACCAAGCGTTTGAGGACGAGATAGTACCTGAGAGCTACCAAAACCTTAAAACCATCACCTACGTCTCTGATGATGAGAGGAACAATAGGACCTTTATCGTAGTAGTTGACAGGGATCATGCTGCACCGGTATTAGATGGGGAAAATGAGGATGAGGAACCACCCCCATTAGAAGACATACCCATTGAGGAAGAGGAACCTGTTGAGGAAGAGGAACTTGTTGAGGAAGAGGATCCCATTGAGGAAGAGGATCCCATTGAGGAAGAAGAACCCATGGAAGACCGAGAACCCCTACTGGAACATATACCCATTGAGGACGACGAGCCTAATGCGGATGAAATTGACGTGGAAGAAGTGATAGAGGATCCTGAATCAGAGGATGAAGCTCCCCGCCATAGTCCATAGTTCCTCTAGTCACATATTTAGGATTAGAACTTTTGTATTATTTTTGTCGTATTTATACATCAGTGTTAATAAGGCTTGCATGCCGAATAGTGAGTAACGTTACTTAGTTATTTATATATATATATGGTATTTCTTTACAAACATTAAATTTTCATTTTCAATAATAGTACATGGTGTTATTCTTTATTATTGATTCTGGCATCTTATTTAAGATGATTGTAGTGCAAGTCAGTAAAGACTTAATATTTGTTCGCAATAACTGGTTATATGCACAATGTGTAATCGTTAAATGAATTAAAGATTATGTGTAAGTCACTGAAATAGCTATTATGTTATTTTCAGCGCAGAATGGTTCGGCGAGAGGCACACCTGAAACCTCTCTGAATATCGAGCAATCGATACGTGACTTGGTGCAAATCACTGCCAACCTAGCCCAAGGTCACAACCGTGATGGGGATCTATCTGAGAAGGTTGCCCGTAGAAACCCACTTATACTAAAGGAGAAAAGGGGACCCGAGGAATTAAAAAACTAGGTTGGGGAATTCGATAAACTTTTCTTCACCCTATCCTACCCTGATGAGAAAACTGTACCCTTAGCTAGCTACTACCTTTAGGGAGATGCCCATTTCTGGTGAACCCAAGCTAAGGACAACCTACTGAATCAGCCTGGTTTTGGGTGGGAAACCTTCAAAAAGGCCTTAAGGGACAAATATTACCCTCCATACCTTAAGAAGCAGAAAGCCCAGGAATTTATGATGTTTGAACAAGGGACTCTGTCTGTTGAGGAGTACTACTGGAAATTCATTGAGCTGATGAGATTTGCCCTTGAGATAACACCTACTGAGGAAGCTAAAGCCTCACATTTCGAACTAGGGCTTACCCTTGACCTGCAAGGAAGACTGGGGGGAGATACGTTCACCTCCTTAGATTATGCCATCAGGAAGAGAGAGGAAGGGGGTAAGCATGGTGAGAAACGGAAAGATAACCCAAACCCAGAGGTCCAAAAGTTTGAGAAGAAGCATAATGGGAACCAAAACCATCAAAACCCTCAAAGGAATTTCGGTAAGGGACCCAATTCCAACAACTCAAATCCCAACAACACTAACCGCAATAACAACACCAATAACCGCATACCTGAGCGTGTGTATAGGTGTAGAAAGTGCCCTAACAACCATCCTGGTAAAGATTGTGAGGGTAACAAGGTCGAATGTGGAGAATGCGGGAAAATGGGACATAGAGCATATGAGTGCTACTCGAAAAATAAACTGAACCCCAATGGCCAAAAGAAGGGGAATTATGGGGACAAGCCCTGAAATGGAAACGGAAATGGGAATGGAAATGGGGGAAGTGCTTACAATGGGAATTCTAACTACTCCAAGCCTTCAACCAATACCAACAATCAGATCTCTAATGGGAACAATGCAACCAATTCCCAAGATAAAGGCAAGGGGAAGCTGTATATGATGACGACTAGAGAAGAAGAGGCTCATAGAGATGTTGTCACGGGTACATTATCTATCAACTCCACTCCTGTTAAAGTATTGTTTTATTCTGGAGCATCATTGTCATTTATTGCCCATTCAACTGTTAGAACTTTAGCATTTATCGAGTCTGAGTCGATTTATATGCCTATAGTTATTCCGTCTGGGGAGACTGTTAATTGCTCTAAAAGATTTCTAAAGGTGCCACTAAAAATAGGGGAGGGTTTCTTTCCTTCTGATCTGATAGAGTTTAACTTATCGAACCTAGACGTCATTTTGGGGATGGATTGGCTTGGGAAGTACATGGCTAAGATAGATTGCGATGCGCAAAAAGTGGAACTGAGGGATCCTTTGGGAAAAAGAGTGTCATATAGGAGAATACCTCGAGAACTCCGGGATTCAGGTGATCAATGCTTTACAACTTAAGAACTACGTAGACAAGGGATGACCCATATTTATGTGTTCGGTGAGAAGAATTGAGGATGATCCGTTGAGGCCTAAAGATGTGCCAATAATCCGAGAGTTCTAGGATGTTTTTCTTGAAGAAATACCTGGTATGCCTCCGATGAGAGATGTAGAGTTCACCGTTGACCTAGTACCTGGGACTGGGCCAATTTCAAAAGGCCCATATCGAATGGCTCCAGCAGAAATGAACGAGTTGAAAAACCAGTTAGAGGAACTACTAGACAAAGGGTATATTAGACCTAGCATGTCACCATGGGGAGCACCCGTCTTATTTGTGAAAAAGAAGGATGGTAGTTTGAGGTTGTGTATAGACTATCGGAGTTGAACAATGTCACTGTGAAAAACAAGTACCTTACCTAGGATTGATGACTTGTTGTGACCAACTTCAGGGTGCGGGATGTTCTCCAAAATAGACTTAAGGTCAGGTTACCATCATTGAGGATTGTTGATCATGATATACCTAAGACTGCCTTTCAGAATAGATATGGCCACTATGAGTTTACGGCATGCCTTTTGGGTTAACTAATGCACCTGCAGTTTTCATGGACCTTATGAATAGGATTTTTCGACCCTACCTCGATAAATTTGTCGTTGTGTTCATAGACGATATACTGATCTATTCTAGGAGCAAGGAGGAACATGAGGGTCATCTGAGGGTTATTTTACAAGCACTTAGGGACAACCAACTGTATGCGAAGTTTTCGAAAGTGTGAATTTTGGTTGGTAAGAGTGTCATTTTTGGGTCACTTTGTCTCCAAGGAGGGTGTGTCAGTAGATCCTGCAAAGATCAAAGCCGTGAGTGAATGGCCTACCCCAAAGAATGTCACAGATATAAGAAGTTTCTTGGGTTTAGCCGGTTACTATAGGAGTTTGTGAAAGACTTCTCCAAAATAGCAAAGCCCATGACCAACTTGATGAAGAAGGATTGTAGGTTTAACTGGAATGAGGACAGTGAGAAAGCCTTTCAAACGCTCAAGGAGGGTTTAACATCAGCCCCTGTCCTAACCTTGCCTAACGGGAATGAGGGATATGATTGTATAGTGATGCGTCCAAGAATGGGTTGGGTTGTGTTCTTATGCAAAATGGGAAGGTCATAGCTTATGCATTCCGGCAGTTGAAGCCATATGAAGTCAATTACCCAACACACGACCTAGAATTGGCCGCAATAGTATTTGCCCTAAAAATCTGGAGACACTACCTTTACGGGGTGACTTGTCGAATCTTCACTGATCACAAAAGCCTCAAATACATCTTCACCCAAAAGACCTTAAATGAGACAGCGCAGATGGTTAGAGCTCATCAAGGACTATGACTTAGACATCCATACCATGAGGGTAAAGCCAACGTCGTTGCTGATGCGTTAAGTCGCAAGTCTAGCCATAGCCTGAATACATTAGTCGTTGCCGACAAACTTTGTGAGGAGTTTTCTAGACTCCAGATAGAAGTTGTTCATGAAGGGGAGGTAGAAAGATTGTTGAGTGCCCTAACCATCGAGCCCAACTTTCTAGACGAAATAAGAGAGAGTCAACCTGGGGATGTGAAGCTTGAGCGAGTCAAAGCAAAGCTTAAGGAGGGCAAAGCAGAGGGGTTTGCGATCCATGAGGATGGAAGCATACGATATAAGGGTAGGTGGTGTCGTGAAAAATGTGAAGAGTTGAAACAAAGATAATGAGTGAGGGTCATAACACGACTTATTCCGTCCACCCAGGGAGATAAGTTGTATAAGGACCTCAAGAAGATGTTCTGGTGGCCTGGGATGAAGAGAGCAGTAGCTGAGTTTGTTTCCAAATGTCTAACGTGCCAGAAAGTCAAAAGTGAACACAAGAGACCTCAAGGAAAGATTCAACCTTTAGACATTCCGACATGGAAATGGGATTCGATATCCATGGACTTCGTTGTAGCCTTACCTAGGAGTCGGGGAGGCAATAATACCATATGGGTGATAGTAGACAGACTAACCAAGACAGCAAGGTTCATACCTATGAAAGATACGTGGAGTATGGAAGCCTTAGCCAAGGCTTATGTGAAAAATGTCATTCGATTGCATGGAGTACCCACGAGTATAGTATCAGATAGAGATTCGCGATTCCTTTCGAATTTCTGGAAAAAGGTCCAGGAAGCATTTGGTAGTGAGCTATTGATGAGTACAGCCTTTCACCCAGCTACAAACGGTCAAACCGAAAGAACTATTCAGACCTTAGAGGACATGTTGCGAGCATGTGCCTTAGAATACCAAGGATCATGGGAAGACCATTTGGACCTCATAGAATTCTCATACCACAACAGTTTCCATGCTAGTATTAAGATGACACCATTCGAAGCACTGTATGGGAGAAAGTGGCGTAGCCCTTTGTGTTGGAACGACATCAGTGAAACTGTGGTGTTAGGACCTGAGATGATTCAGGAAACAGTGGATCAGGTGCGAGTCATTCAAGAAAAGATTAAGGCTGCACAGGATAGGCAAAAATCCTATGCGGATCAGAAGCGAAGGGATGAGAATTACGAAGTCGGGGAAAAAGTATTGCTTAAGGTGTCTCCAATGAAAGGAGTGATGCGATTCGGGAAAAAGGGGAAGTTAAGCCCTATATTCATATGACCATATGAGATTCTGGCAAAAGTTGGCAACGTCGCTTACCGCCTAGATTTGCCCAACGACTTAGAAAGGGTTCATAACGTATTTCACGTGTCCCAACTCCGGAGATACGTACCTGATGAGTCACATGTCCTTGAACCTGAAAACGTCGAGTTAGATGAAACCTTGTCCTATGAGGAGAAACCTGTCCAGATCCTAGACCACAAGGTACGGAGTACGAGGAATAAGGACGTCAAATTGTCAAAGTGTTGTGGAGAAATCAACATACCGAGGAAGCCACCTGGGAAGCCGAAGATGCGATGCGTCTGAAGTACCCTGAGCTTTTTCAAGAGGTACGTGAGTTACGGGGACGTAACTTTTCTTTTAAGGGGGAAGAATGCGATAGAATTTCGCGCTTTCACCCTAAAGTATGTTAATTATGTTATTTATGTGTAGTTATTGCTTATATGTTGTGCGAACGTTAGAAAACACTTGTGAAATTTTGGGACTTAAAAGTGCAAAAAGATTGTCGTTAAGACTGGCTACCTCAAAGTTTCGGGACGAAACTTCTTTAAGGGGGGAAGCCTGTAATACTTCGTATTTTGGAGTTAATTCGTTATAATTAAGAAAATATAAAGAAGTTAATAAAAAGGTATTTTAGTATTATTTACAGAATAATAAGAATAGAATAATAATAATAATATGAGTCGGTTTAGTTAATTTCGGATTTTACAAAAGATTAAACCGAGTTCATTTGACCTAGGGTTGCCACTTTATAACTAGGAGAGTATAAAAGGAAAAGAAGAAGAGAAAAATCAGAAAAACCCTATCTCTCCCTCTCTCTTCCCTCTCAGTCGTCATTCATTCTCTCCTTCTCTCTCAATTTCTCTCTCCTCCCCATTCCTCAGTCGTTTTCTTCTCTCTCAAACTCTGATCTCTCGCGTTGTTCTCCCTCTCCTCTGTTCGTCTCTCTCGTCGCCTTCGACGAAGTAAAGTGCGAGGGTTGGGCGAGCGGTTCGAGCTACGAGGCGGTTCGAGCGACGAGGCGGTTCGAACTGTGGGTTGTGCGAGTGTATTCTGTGAAGGCTGAGTGTGTGTGCGTTCGAGGGTACGAATGTGCGAAGGGTGGTGCGACGTGTTGTGCGAAGTCGCGAGGGAGGTTCATCGAGTCGTGGGTGGTCTGTTGCGAGGGTCGAGGGTTAGCGACAAGTACGAAGTGGTGGTGCGAAGGCTTGTGCGAGAGTTGTGCGGGTGTTGTGC
Organism: Beta vulgaris subsp. vulgaris; assembly: GCF_026745355.1. Classification (NCBI taxonomy): domain Eukaryota; kingdom Viridiplantae; phylum Streptophyta; class Magnoliopsida; order Caryophyllales; family Amaranthaceae; genus Beta; species Beta vulgaris. The sequence continues at coordinate 42,368,145 of NC_079206.1, read as the reverse complement.
AGTGTGGTACGTTTTGCGTGCGCTACTGTGTGTGGGGTTTGTGCGACAGATCTGGACTTGTGCAAGTGCTTTGTGCGAGCAATTTGGTGAGCGAGGATCTGCACGACGAGCGGACGAGTGTGCGACGAAGTCGTCGAGTGGTGCGCGACGAGTGACGCGTGTTGCGGCTCGGGTGTGTTGTGTGTCGAGGGTGGCTGTGTGGCGAGCGAGGGCCGCCGGAGTTTCATTGCCTGAGTTTGACGCCAGCGAGTTTAGCGGTATAAAACCTAATATGTATATATTATATTAGTTTAATTATATATTCTGTTTTCATAATTATGTTAAGATGTAATTAGTTAATTAGTAATTCAAGTTAATTAGTAATTAATTAGACTGTATAATTAGTTTAATTTATTATTCTGATTTTAGTTGAGAATCTGGTTTAGGTTTGTAATTAAGTAAGATGGGAAGCAGAACAAATTATATTATTGTTATTAGTTGGAGGTACAATTTTAATATGCGAACCTGACTTTTGGACATAAGACTTTTGGACATAAGACTGGATTGGACCTAAGATTTTTGGACATAAGACGTGGTTGGACACTTGACTTGATTGGTTTGGTAAAAGTAGTGGACTAATTACACTAACTAAGATTAGTTTGCTCACTAACCATGACTCCTAAAAGACACTAAACTCATTAGAATAGAAAAGTAACGGAAGTTCATGAACAATGAGTCTAGTTATTGTTTATATTTCGAATTACTAAGTCGTCAAGGACATAACACTAAAGTATTTACTTAATCGTTTAGGTCCCAATTTCATAAGCGGCACGTTCGGTTAATACATCGAAAATTCTCCATTACAAGGTACTTATGCGTACCAGTTTAATCCCAAGTATTAGTATCATGATAAGGTTGCAATTCATTCTATTGGAACCTAGAAGCATGATAGAGAACGTTTGATTGTTGAGATTGTTTGGTAATATGTTTGTAATTTGAAGTTGATATGTTGCATTGGAATGCGTAATTCTATCGTATTATGAACATGAGCATTGACTCATATTAATCTGATCCATAATGTAACAAGAGTGTTACAAGAGATACGATTTGAGTACTATGACTAAGAGAACATGTAAATGACTCTATGTGGTTATGAAAAGAATGGACAGTATTAAAAAGTGAATTATGGCAATAACTTGTAGCTGGACTCCCTACAAGTGATGAACAATGGGGGGAGTGTGGGACTTGTCCTACACTCCTACGCAGGCCTACTGTGACGACAGTAGTGTCCTTATATTTTTGATAACTCAAGTAGGCGGAAGGTTCCGTACGATCTTAGGGGTATGCATACTAAGGTGATGGGTGTGAGACGGAACGAAACCGTATTTGCATTTCATCTAATAGACCAAGTTGTCTATTAAGGATTCAGTAGCCCGTATGATTCTAGTAAGATGACGGTGCCCGTTCGATGTCAAATAAACAAAGATTAAAGGATGTAACATAACGTAGTATCATGCTTAGGATTGTTCATGCGTGCATTGTTTATGCTTATATGTATTCAATGGTTCATTACGTACTCAGCATAGCTGATTATGTGTTATTATGTGTTTGTTGACCTGTGATGAACCATTAATGCTACAATGGGGAGCAGACTAGGTGTAATGGTGCTGCTGCATGATATCAAGCATACAGGGGCTAGTCTTTAGTTTTTGAATATAAAGCATTTTGAATTAAGTACTATTGGGTTTTCTAGGATTTACGTAAGTGGCTTGTGGTTTGAATGAAAAGGGGTCGTTGATGATTTTCGCTGCATTTCAGTTTTCTAGACAATATTTTAAGCAACGTTCTTTCTTATTCTGCCTTGCGTTTCATCGCGGTGGTAACACTCCCAAAGTCGATGCGACGTAGCTGTAGACGTGTATGGGTTTGGGGGTGTTACAAAATCTCATTTAAGTCCCCTGAATAATCTGAATATAAACAATTGTATAAGTTTGCTATAAAATATAACAACTATAAAGCACTGTATATAAAGCTTGATATAAAGAATTGAGTATAAAGTCTGTTGTCTAATTGTATAATTTTATATTGAGGTTACATAAAAACAATACAATTTTTAAACACATTTATGCATGTGGTTTTTATTTTTTGATGTATACATAACTAATTGTTAGATTAACATTGGTTTTTAATTTTTTTTTATGCATAATGTACTTGATATATGATGTATGCTTTTTGATATAGTCGAAGAAGATTTTGTGGGGTGTGCTACATTACGATAAGAAAACAACTCTATACTGTTAACTCATAAGAGCCCTTTATTGGATATATCTAACGGTACGACGATTATAATTTCAGTACTAAATCATACAAGAGTTACTGACTTAAGTTCTGTTCTATTCAAGTTATTTTAACTTATTTCAGAAAAATTAAGATAAGATCTGATAAGATCATATCGGATAAGATAATATAAGTAAAATAAGATGTTAGACACACACAATAAAATATCTTATAAGATAAGATAAGTAAAATAAAATGTTAGACACACATAATAAACTATCTTATAAGATAAGATAAGATAAGATATGCTAAGACAAAATAAGTTCAATTAAATGAATCGTCCTTAGTGTTCAAAATCTTGATCTAAATTGTATAAAGAGTAGCTTAATGAAAGATATATAAATGAAATATATTGTCGATTTAATAAGTTAAATCACATATTTTTTTTAAATGATGGAAAACGTATTTTCTGTTTACTTTGATTAAATTATATTTAGTACATATGCTTAATTATACTAATATCTCTACTTCTATGACTTTAATATTTTGTTAAATATTTATGAACTTTAAAACATGATTTTGGGGAAACTATCATGAAATCTTAAATTTATTAACCTAAAAATTTCCCGTGCATTTTGCACGGGACTAAAACCAATAAATTCAGATAAGATTAGATAAAATAAGATGAGATAAGTTCAGATAAAATTAATTAGATAAGATAAGAAAAGATGAGATAAGTTCAACTAAGATAAGATAAGACAAAATAAGTTGAATCAAACAGACCTTAATTATAGATAATTCATAAGTCATAATCTTGCTGGTCAAAAGTCATAAGTCAGTTTTAAACTATTCTCATTTCAAGATTATGAAATTTTAAAATCAGAAGGCCATACACTTCTTTTGTTTTGAGGTCATAATATTAATCTACCTGACTATTTAATTTATTTTGTTACATTGTCCTTCATACTCTAATTTATTTACTTATTTATGTTGTTTATTAAATGTGATTAGTTTCACTCTCATTATAGATGAATGAATTGATCTTTTATATCTGTGTATTGCACCATTATTTCAACGTTTTAAATTCTATATTATTTGATTTGATTAAGAAATCTGTTATGAATTGCTCTTTAATACAATTTGGCTAATCATATCGACGTTCCTGTTGTAATTTTAATATAATATTGTGTTTTCATATAAAAAATTGAATTAATATTTTAATAGATATTTAATCTAATTATCTCCCATAATGCCAAACAAACTATATTATGGAAAAAATAACTCTAAGATTAGAAAAGAATAGGTCATATGGTGATTAGAAATATATAGCAAATCATGACAGAACATCACAATATTGATTTTTTTTATGAGTGATTGGCTATATAAATAAATATTTCAACCTAAAACTCTGAGATACACTTCATTCACGAGTATGATGCAATGTAATTATAGAAGTTTAATTTGAATAGACAATTACTCAAGAAAATCATATAAATATGACATGTTTTTGTCTTGATTTGCCTTCTATTTCTTAATCACCATATGACCTATTATTTTCCATATTCTTTTTTATTTTCATGCACTTCCATACAATTCTAAAAATAGAAAAGAATATGGAAATAATATGTCATATGGTGATTAAGCAATAGAAAGCAAATCAAGAAAACCACATGTCACATTTATATGATTTTCTTGAGTGTTTGTCTATTCAAAATTTTTTTTTACTTAGAAATTTAGAGATACACCTCATTCACGTTTGTGACGAAATCATGCTATATAAAACATTGAGATTGCTCTTTAATACAATTCGGCTAATCATATCATACTAAAAGTAAAAATCTATAATAAAATAGTTTAGTAAGATAGAGGGGCTGAAAGAGACCGCATAAAGGAGGAGTGAAACTGGTTGCATTGACTGCCAGCAGTGGTGCGAATTGTGATTTTATATGAGCCTTTGAATGAAGCAATGGGTAGAGTGAAAGCTTCTTCAGTCAACTTTTTTTGTTTACAAAAGTTGGTTGGTCACATCTTTTATCATAACAATAGCTACATCAGTCACTGAATGTACGAGTTATAAGTCGATTTTAAAATATATTTTTAATACACGATATGATTATAAAAACTTTAAATCATGAACTATTATTCAGACCATGATTGTAGGGAAAACATCCTAAAACCTTAACTTTATAAACAAAATATTCCCCCGCATTTTAATGTGTTTTTTTTTTGTTTCATTTACGTATTTACAGATGTATATTAGATTATAAGATTTTTAAAGCTTAAAATGTTGTAACAAAGGATTTTTATATATCATGAAATACAATTTTACATTTTATACTGTTACAACCTTAGATGCATGGATTCTAATAATCATGGATCAATAAATTTGGAATAAAACAACTACTTAATAAATAAAACAATTTCGTATACACGGATCCAAATCAATTTTACATAAAAACTTCTGTACATTTTTGCACGGGTGAAATGCTAGTTATTTTCTTTTTTTTTTTTGAAAGAGAAATTTTAAAAGCTAGTTAGTTTTTTTTTTTTTGAATAGTAAAAATTAATTCATTAATAAAAAGTCATACGACATCTACATAAGCAATCGAATCAAACAAATACATAAGTTGAATCAAACAAAAATTTCCTTCATAAAAACTACGATCGTCAAACAAATCTTGCAATGTGGAACATCTCCCGCTTATATCGCTGGAAAATACAGCCTTGTTGGAGAGACAATCTAACGATCCCCTGTAGTCGTGAGGATATATCTGAGATGTTTTGTACTTATATCTCAACTCTCAAGGGCGGTCCTCGTAAAAACAAAACCCAAAAAAATTTCATAAATGGTCGACGAAATGATCCTGGCCCAACAACATAAAACTCTGGTCACTCGAAATATATTGGGCTGGGGTATGATTTCATGCGCTCGCCGACCTGCTGAACATCGAAATCACTCTCGCTCTTTCTTTTTCCTGGGTGCACATCAATTTCCCAGTTTTTCTCTCTTCCAGAACTCTCGTTTCTTCATTCTTCTTTTCTGGGGTTTTGCTATCATCAATTAACAGAGAAAAAAGGCATCTTCATATTCAATCGCCACTAAACAGCAAATTTAACTCTTTATTTAGTCGGAATATTGTTAGAAGCGCTCCTTTAATTCGGACAAAATGGCGACTGTGATGCAGAAAATCAAAGATATCGAAGATGAGGTACAATTTTTGACTACCCTGCTTAATTTTTCATTACTTTTCTTGTTTCATTTTTTATGGAGTCGATTTCTTATGACTGTTCATGTTAGCCGACCCCAAAATCATTATGTGACTAAGACTTTATTGCTCTTTGCAAATTTTATATTGCTCGTTTGTTGGTTACTTTTGTTTTCTTTATTACTACCCTTAATTTAATTAGTCCATCGTTGTTACTGAATTGGGATTTTTTTTTAGTTGTGGAGAAAGTTAACTGTGTTGAATTTCTACTTGATACAATTCGTTTTTTTGAGTTTTAATTGTTTTCTGAAATATGCCATATATAATTCTTTGATGTGATGGAATTGATGCTGCTATATTGCATCATTTTTTGTTTTTCATTTTGTTCAAATTTTATCTCCTGCAGATGGCAAGGACCCAGAAAAATAAAGCTACTGCCCATCATCTTGGACTGCTTAAGGTAAATGTCGTTTAGCAATTTAGCTGCTGGGAAAAATAATAAAGGGTTTATCTTTTGCTTTGGTATTGATATTACATGAATGGATGAACATATTTGCTTTGATAACAGAGAAGAAAATTATGATTTTTGGTTATTTGATTCTGTACTTGAAATAAGCAAAATTAAGCTTGGACAAGAGAAGGCAAAAGCAAAATTCGTTACAATTTGCATCTACACCCGGGTGTATCTTTGCACCCTCTCACATTTTCTACTCCTCATATGTAGAGTACATGATGCAGGATAATGTGAGGTGTACCATGCTTTAGGTACACTTGGGTGTATAGTGAGTGACTTCAATTGGTAATTCACATAGTATAGTTATCATTGAGAGTGATAGTAATTTCCCTGACAATAATGGGGTGTGCTTTTTTGCTTTGTGTTATTTTGCTAATATAGTAGTATATAGAGTTTTAGCTTCCTCTTTTACCGTGTCTTTACTGAATATGGAAGTCATCGGTTGGAGGACTTGAATAGAAAGATCATTTGATGATGCCAATTTGACAAAATTGTTATTGAGCCATGTTAAATTTTGAAGAATTTCTTCTCTAACCTACTTTCCTTTACAATGACATAAGGAACCATGAGTGACTACTATCTAGTAATCCCTTTAGACATAACAAGAGTAATCATTATGTCTTTTTGAAAGAATTATTTGGTCTTAATAAGGCCATGTTTGGCTATGGTCCATTGGTAGTATTTTAGCTATATGTATTGGCTGTTTTATCTAGTTATCAATTGTATATAAAGATGTTTGTTATACTTTGCTTACAGCTTTTGTTAGTGTGTAAAATTATTGATCAATATTTTCATTTTTGGCTAAAAATGGTAGAGAAAAAAGATGCTTGTGGTAGCTTTTTCATGTTGGGCTGTTCACCCAGTTGTAAAGTCATATACCAAACATATTGGTTGGCTCTTCAACCACATCAATTAGTTGAAGGCCAAGAGCTGATAACAAAGCTAACCAACAACCTTTTCCATAGGAGACAAACTTTCCATACACTAGTAAAAATATCGAATAAAATGTAATTTGGGAACCATCGAGACGAATCAGTGAGCTCAAGTATGATCCAAATTCAAAAGACCACTAAAAAATTACTTTGGGAATCCTGAAGGACGCTACTTTGATCCTATATATAATTTTAGGACCACCGGAATCTTTTAGGGAAATTCTATCAGCTCACTTTCTACTTTTGCACTTTCTATATGTCAGCCGAAAGGATTTGATTTTCATGTAACGGTTTTCTGATTATTTTTATCGTTTCGATAACCCTACTATGAAAATTATCAGTTCTATATGGTAAAATAATTTCAAAATGAAAAAAAAAAATATGAATTTCATATGATAAAAGAATAAGTGTTTTTACTCTATAAAATACTTCCTCTCTTTTATATTACTTGAAGATTTAGTCGGGCACATTTGTCGATGCGTAATTTTAATCATTAATATTTCTATTTTCCTATTTATAAAATTATGAAAATTTGATATCTTGAAATTAGATGTCGAGGTGAATCTAACAAGATCCCATATGACTATATTTTCTCATGTAGAATTCACATAATACAGTTAAAGGGAGTATGTGAATAGTGTACAAGTCAAAATGTTTTAAGTATTTTGAAGCAGAGGAAGTATGTCCCTATGAATTTAAATGAAACGCACTATGAGGATGCGGGAGGGACTTGCGAGGAGGAAGATTTGCAAGGAAGAAGGGTTGAGATGACCGGAAATAGGGTGTTAGGTATAAGGTTTTAGGAATAGTTGAGGTTATAGAAATTAGAGTATTGAGATGTGTTATTGTGGGGATGAGGTGTGGATTGGAGACGACGAGAAGGCGGTGGATTTATGATGGTGAGGTAGTAGTCCAGTGGTGGGGTGGGGGAATGTTTTTCGATGTTTTTTTTTTTTGAAAAATTATATGTCTCTAATTGTTTTAAATAAATGTCTTTTGTTTTCATTTCAGAATTACCGTTTTGAATTTTAAATGTTCATATTAAGGTTGTGCAAAAAGGTGAAACTTCCCCTCCAAAAAAAAAGAAAGGAAAAAACCATGAAACTATAATAGAAAGTTGTTTTGTGAATTAAATAACTTTCGTTTTAATCACCAAATAGAAAGTGCAGGAACTGAGGGTCACCTAATTACCTTCATATTGCTCCAGAATTAAATGTGTGTACCAACTTCACTATAGCTTGTGAAATACCATCATTATTAAGTGGCAAACTCGTGGTCATTTCAAGACAATATCTTATTACCGGGAATCATTCAAATTAAAAGGAAAATAAGTATTTGCAAAATGAAGTTAATTTTCTTCATCTTTATAGTAATATATCATTGCATAGTACCAAGTTAATTTGTTTTCAGAAGTAAAATCTATTTTATTGCTTTGCTTTGTCAGCGTAATTCTTGCCACTTATGGTTCCGGTACATTATTCCTTCTCATACAAAAATCTGGGTTCGTATTGTCTTTTACATTTGTTTTTCTTTCTCCTTTAAATTTTTCAGGCTAAACTTGCAAAGCTACGGAGGGACCTCTTGACGCCCTCAGCGAAAGGAGGTGGTGGTGCTGGTGAAGGTTTTGATGTTACAAAAAGTGGAGATGCCCGGGTTGGGTTGGTTGGTTTCCCATCGGTTGGGAAATCAACTTTGCTTAATAAGTTGACTGGGACTTTCTCTGAGGTGTTGCATCTGTCTATTCTCATGTACACAAGATGATGGCACTAGTAGTGATGGATGTGTTTTCTGTAGTTCGTTCTCTCTGTCTCTTGTTCTCTCCCTCTCTTGCATGCACATGCATCCACACTGCCCAACGGCATGCACATGCTTTATCTCACATGCAAATAGCTATAAGTGCCACCTTGCAAACCAAGAACTTCAGAGGCAGAGAGAGAGGGGGGTGGGGGGGTGGAGGCTTGCAATTTTCTAACTTTAGAACTTGTAGAGCAGTTGACAAAATGTAGATGGAAGTTCGCCTAATCCCCGCGTCTTCATTGTGGAACAGGTTGCTTCGTACGAATTTACTACATTGACTTGCATTCCTGGAGTGATAATGTACAGAGGAGCTAAAATTCAGGTATAATTTAGCTCTGTAGTTTTTTTTGTATTACTGTGTTCTTTATGGAAGCAAGTTTAGTGGAACAATGAATTATGTTGACAAAGCATGTTTACTTGCGTAAATTGTAAGAGAACAATGTGATGGTGAAGATGTTTATACTCAGGGTTTTTGGCAGGTTCCATTGTATAGATTATAGATTGTAGTAAGGTCTCATTTCACTTGACTTTTCTGAGGTGTAAACTTTGAAAGGTCTGATTTCTAAAAGCTGATTTATAGAGCTATTAACAGTGGCAACACTGGAAGAGGCTGTGCAGTTTTTCTTTTTGGGTAATAGAGTACTATTAAATATTACCATAGTCCGCTATTATAATTGACAAATACCAAAGTATGTACTACTCCCTAACTTCCAATCTTCTAATTTTATCTTTATTTAAATTTCTAAGTTTGTTGGCTGTCCCTTCACTTGAAAAGCCTTCTCCTCTATTTCTCGAAAAGTTGTCTAATCACTTCTACTGATTAATTAAGGAATCCTTTATCTCATCATATGGACAAGTTTACAAGTCGTTCGACTCCAAAATTGCAGTGAAATGTGTTTATAGTCTTTATGTAGACTCATCGACGTCCTGCATATTATAGTTCTGTTTGTAATATGATCATCATATGTATTTTCATGTGAATATAACTAACAATGACAAACACTTTAGAAAATAAACCTTGCATCGATTTATTTTCTTAATTCGGAGGAAAATCTCATCATCTAATGTTATTGAAAGAAGAGCCCTCGCATCCCATTTTCGATTTTCTACCATGTCTCATAACTCTTGGGACTTGAACAAAGTCTTCATCTTAAGACTTAATACATGGCAATTTTCCCTCTTAAACATTGGAATGAGGGGTTGGGAAGTTGATTGAGTACCATTCGTTGCTAAGAAAATTTCCAAATAATTCACACGTATTGTTTTTTCTTTAGTTATTTTTTCTTTTTCTAACTCTTCATTGGTGGCTAATTGTATCACTTGAATAATAAATTGCTTGTTTTACATGTGTCTTTCCCTTACTTTACGAAAGAACATAGTTCCATGTTATGTTGAAGGAGGAAGGTTGTGGTGCTTTTATTCTCTCCCAAAATAAAGGAGTTCTTAGACCATGTTCGTGTTATTTGGCAGAGAAGCATGTATTAAAAATTCCAACAACATACATGTCTGACGGGGTTCCATCTTAAAATTGATTGATTATAGGTTGAGTGGACTTATTTGTTAGTTACCCTCTCTTTCCTTTTTCCATATGGGACAAACTCACATGTGGGCTTCCTTTTAACCCTTTTCACATGTGAGTTCAATTTTTTTCTTTAAATTTGGAAAGGTCACATCGGCTCTCCTTTTTTAGACTAATAGTGGGTAAGGATCTTCCTCTCCAATACATGTTGCTGTTATTTGGCAAAAGAAGCAAAGATATATTGAAGTGGAGAAGCAAAGAGAAGCTACTGCATATTTCTTCAATTAAGTGAAAGCATGAAACTTCCACATCAAAAAGGCTGTGAAGCAAACTTCTATTTCCTAATACATAGCAACTAAGCCAAAGATGTTGAGATTAGTGACCCACGAAACTTCTAAACTAGCACACTATATTTCTATCTCCAATAACATGATTCTAAAAACACATTTATTTCACAAAACAAATTTTGCTAATTGACTCCAAACATTAAGGTACAAATTAACCATTACTCTGAAGATCAACACCCCTTCCTTTGAGGTTAGCTACATTTTTTGCTATCTTTAACACATCTTGTGTTTAGGAGCAAATTTATGGCTTATATCTTTCCCTCTAATGGGTGACTGTCTCTACTTGTACATGCCTGTTTATTATTTTATGGACTCTACTCTGTCCTTTCCCTATGCTCATGTAGGCTTCAACTTTCCCACGTGCAACACATCTTGGTATATATCATCTTTATACTGGTGTTGCAGGTTAAAGAATCTGCCAGATACGGTTAATCCATCAAAATGAGGTTTGTTCCATAGTGTAAAATGGCTGCAATTTGCCTGAACATATAGATAGGTCAGAGTTGTCATGAGTTTATATTTCATTAATTCTTCTTTTTTTCTTCTGATAGTTGCTGTTTCGATTTCGCTCTCTCCCTATTAATTTTCTGTCCGTTTGCTAGCTAACATTTAACATAAGGTATTCTCATGACATTTATGTTTTACTTCTTGATCTATGTTGTTGGTAGAAAACTGACTTTAGCGTCCCACCTAGTGGTTCAGCTCCTGGTAGTTTGGATGTAATCTTATTTCTCAGTTCCTTGCCTAGGTCATTTTGACCTAAGCTTTATATCCTTCAGTGAGGTTAGTGATCATTTGGTTACCCTTGATTGTTCAACTTTGGAGATAGCTTTATCCAACCGATCACCAAAGATGTCCTGGTTGTTGGAACCTGGAAATCAATAAATAGAAAGAGTAGTTCCTTTTTTAATCTTTTTTTTTAACCTATTGAGGAAGCTGGATTGGTTCTTAAATGTTTTGATTCTTCTTCCTTGATATTGAGCTTCATAGCAAGCATGATCCTCGTTTTTGAGAGGTTTTCTTTATGTATATCCTCATTCACTAATTTATAAAATTTACAAAGCTTGGGAACTTGAAATTTATAAATTTCTGGGGATGAATTTCCAATGTTTTAGTGCTTGCTGTATAAGGTGGGTCATCTCATTTTGTTAATTTATTTTGCAGTTATTGGACTTACCAGGTATCATTGAGGGTGCCAAGGACGGAAAAGGTAGAGGAAGGCAGGTAATAATCACTGGCTTTATGATATGTGTATTTAACATAGTGATTGTCTTATTGTGTGAGCTTGCTATTTGCAATTTGATAAAGGTTGACAAATCTTGCGTTGGCGATCTTAGTAAGACCTTTTCACTTTATAAAGACAATCAGTATGTATACTGCATGTATCTAGATTCTAGAAGGGTATAGCTTTGGTTTAGAACTGGATGGAGAGGTGAATGTTTCTTTCTTTTAACTTGAGGGGGGAAGGGGAGGAGTGTTAAATAGGAGGAACTGTTTTTATCAGTATTTATATCCTTAAGTGACAATATTTATTGATATAATAGTAAAGTTACTCACTAATTCTTGAAACGAATTTTATTTTGCTTGTTAGCAAGTCCTTTAAGAGTTGGATTCATCAAGTCAAATTGTGGATGAAAATCCTAAATCGATAGTGTGGATCAACAAATTTCATGCTGGGCAGTTTCTGGTCAACTGTTCCATGGACATGGCTAGATATATCTGAAAGGGGCTCCTCAATCCCGGGCCATATCTTCTGTCAATTTTTGTACGGTTTTCATCTTGAAAGTTTAAATTGTCTTACCCGAGTATCTTAGTCCTATCGTTATATTCAGTGTGAACTGTGAACCACGGTGAAAGAGGTCATAATAATGCGGAGACGGGTTTAAACATGGTTAGGAATAATTTTATCATTAATAATACAGAGGCAGACATATACAGGGAAATTAATCATGGGAAACTGTGCAAAGCAGGGAGAATATATTGAAACTGAGGGAGTACTAGGTACTAGAAGCACATAAAATGCATGGTATGATAATCTGTAATGGAAAAGATTACTTATAATGAGTAATTGAAATTTTATGACATATATAGGTGGTTCTTGTGTAATTTGTATTCTTTACAATTTGAAATTCTAGCTTAAGTGACCTATTTATACTTCTACAAGATCCGCTTATCTCTACGTACGGGTTGTAAAAAGTTAAATCTGCTGTGTAGAAATGTGGTACTCACCATGGAATCTTTCTCCTAAGTCCTCCACTAAATAAATATATATATACATACATATATTTTTTAAAAATTAGTAAGAAGAATTCCTCTGGGCTGCCCTCGCACACGCCCCCCCCCCCCTCTTTCACCCAGAGGCTCATTACAAGCACATACATATATTTTCCTTAATGTAATCATTTTTGAATATGTGCCCTGCAAGAGAAAGAAAATGTTACATTCTAGCCAAAATGGATTGTCTATTGGTTAAAAAGGATTACTACCTAGTGTTTTCGTGTTTTCATGTTCTCATATAAGAATTTTTCGTATAGAAATTCAACCCTATACATAGGAACATGATCTTGCGAAACCAATATTAAGCATAAAACACTGAAAACAAGGGCTTATCTAGGGAGAAAAAAGCTACTTCCTCTGTTTCTAAATAGTGTTAAGAATTAACTTATGCATCAGTCATGTCAGAAAATAAGGAGGAAGAAGAAGACGATTTGATTGACAAATTGAAAACAGCAAAATGTAAAGATATTCAAGCTTTCGAGAGGCTTGATTCTTTCCCAAATGAACTCTTAAAAAGCTCACCCAATTTCTCATCAATTTTCAACACGCCATTCTCACCCTAAGTTGCTCTATGTATATATATACTTCTTTCCCTAACAAACTATCTAACTTATTCCCTAGTTAACTGATAAGGAGATTACCTAAGTTATTCTTCTCCCTAAGATATTAGTTCTTAGCATTACTAGCCTCCCAAATTATCACCTTTGTTCAAAACTCTGTTCCCATAGATGTTCGAGGTTGATTGTTGGTGTGATTGTTGAGGACTCAAATTTGTGCGAAAATTTTGGTCATGGAAGGGTTTCGGTCCTTTCGGAGTTGGGGTCAAATGATTGTTGTGTAGATTGGTTCCATAAGTGTGCAAGTTGGAGGATGATGGAGAATTTGGTGTAGAAGCTTGGATGAGGCCAGTTACGTCAACATGGGTGTGAGAGCTTGCTGTTTAGATTGGTTCCATAACTCCAAATGTACCACTTTGAACCCTAAACTCTGTAAGTTGCAAATGGACCTTTTTTTTCTTGCTAAAGCGTACCCTTATCTTCATTTTTCAGCTTAAGTTTGGTTTGTAGCAGCCCCTACATCAAACAATTTAGGATGACGTGAAAAATGAAAATAGGGATCCACTTTAGCGAAAAAGTAGGGTTACATTTAAAGTTTTAAAAGTATATTAACACCAAAGGGTTTATTTTGAGTTTAAAGGGGTACAACTTAGAATGTAAAAGGATACAAGGTCAATCTTCACTCTAGCAAAGTTGTGGGGCACATTTCACAATACTTACGAATAGACTACATATAAAGGAACACTTTCATTTAATAAAGCACTGATCATTAAACACTTTCATTCATTGAACAATTTAGGATCTACCGAAAACAGAGTATAGGGGTCCACTTTAGCAAAAGAAGCGGAACATATATGTTTAAAAAGAATTACTTTTTTTCTTAAACTGAAAATACATTTTGTACAAAAAATGCTAATGAAGAAAAATAGTCCACAATTAGCCAAAAAAATAAATATGCACATTCAGTCTAAAGTATTTGCAGAAGAAATTCATTCTTATGACTCGTCCGGCTAAATTTGATAACCATGTTATTAGATGGCAAGATGATATAATAATATGAAGTTCACATGAGATGATATATAAAGTTCACATGTGAACATTGGAATTATCATTCATTTTAGTGAAAATCCTTTTTTGACATATTACATCATAATCCTTTTTCCTCGAAATATAATCCTTTTAATGGAGATTGGCCTTGCAAGGAATAAAAATGTCGTAATTTAGCCAAAATGGATTATATATCGGTTAAAAAGGATTATAACATGGTGTTCTCATAGAAGGATCGTTGTGATGGGAACTCAATTGTATATATATAGGAGAAGACTCTTGTGAGAACGCTTGATATGTGAGGATAAATTTGGATGTTCTAAAAAATGTTAGAGCACGTTTCGATAATTAAAGTGCATTTTTAAAATGTTATTCAAGACATGTCTCTTCTCAAGAATGCCCTATGTCTCTCATCAAGTATACTTCATTAAAGCTTCAAGTTCAAATTGAACTAATTTAGTTACATATTCAACAAGATTGTTAATTTTTTTTTTTGTAATTTGACTTATTTTGGTTAAGTTCACTAGGTACAATTCTATTTTGTTTCTCTCTTCTATAACAAGCTCATTCTCTCCTCTCAAGCATACCCAATCTTTCTCCTCAATAACTCTCCTTCAACAATTTTATCTTCTTTCCCCAAATTTTACCCCAAACCTCCAAATTCTCACCCTAACCTTATTTCTCTCTCCTCTCTTCTTTGATCACTTTTCAGCTGAAAACAGATGTGGTTTTGCAAACAGAAAAGTTCCTAAAATGAGGAAAACTTAAATCCCAGACATTTTGGAAAACCAAAAATTTCAGAAATGGGTTTCCGTGCTTCCTCTTGAGTTTTCCTCTTTAGCCTCAAACATTGGTGAACATTAGGCCTTGCCTGCTAAACCATGTTGACAATGGACAATCTGATTTCCCAGTTATCTATTCCCAAATATAACTCTGGTAAACCTGTTACGCAAGTCAATGACCGAAAATGATTGGTACGATGACAGACCTAAGATTTTGTGTTCACAGAAGCATTGTCTTACTTGCCAGTGGTTTGTTTCTTATTCTCTCGATGGCCCTTAGTTAGTTAGTTGTTTGCTTGATAAATCTTTCATATTTACTTGTGGTAAGTAGATAACTGTATAGCTCTTATAGGTTATATCTTTCCTCATGCTGAATTTTGGTTAGCCAATAGCCGACCTACCAACTTTCACCTGCATCAACTGTCATAGATTAGTAGGATCCAAACAGGAGGTGTAGGTGATGTCAGCTGCTTCTGTTTAGCCAAAGATTGGCCAGAGCTCTGAGCTTATCTTCTTGAAAATGAAGTCAGAAGTGGTCTTCCATTTCCAGTTACTCATGCTAGCGCTAGGAAACGACTAGAACGTAGTCTTCTTTTCACCAGCAACATCGCTAGTGGCTGCGCTTGAGAGAAGTCAGATGGTGGTAGTTAACCAGGCTAGTGAAGCCCATATTCTAGAACAACCAGAAAGATTTCGGAAAATGTAGGCATACAACATACTAGAAATTTACGGCCTTTATCTCTAAGACTAGAGTGTCAGACCATCCAATAGCTTTCGTCTCAGCTTTGTCCATGAAGCCTGCTCGAAATAATCCGTTTGATGTTGTATTGGGAATATGATCAGGAATAGGTGATATCCAGAATTGTTTGATATTTTTTGTAAGTGTAAATTATGCCCTTTGGTTTTCAGATGGAGAATGCTAATGTTGTATTGTGTAAAGTAGATTTCCGTGTCCAAAATGCTTGATGAAGATGCTGTTAGTCATATTTTTAAAGCAGATTTTTTGCTTGATTAAATTTTTTTTTTACCCTAGACTGCTTGGTGCTACCCAACATTCTAATTGCAGTATATCTCCAAATATTTTTCTTATCATGTGCTCTTACCCCATTGGACCAAAGATGGAAGAGTAGCTTACTGGACAAATGGCCACAAGATGTCAAAGGTCCTTTGCCTCGTGTCTTGGTGAAAGTGGCAACCTGTCCCCCACAAGATTAGCTGGACTCTTATTGCATCTAATTAAATTTTTCATCTCCCTGTGACAGCACTTTTCTTATGAATGATATGAAGGTGTAGGCCCATATGTTGTAAATTAGGTTCCACATTAGGCAAGCTCTTCTTAAGACGTCACCCTGATATATATAATAGCTCTTCTAGTTCTGTTTATTTAGTTTTACACCTTAACTGTCTTCAATTAAAGCAATTTATGTTCATTTCAGGTTATCAGTACTGCAAGGACATGCAATTGCATATTGATTGTTCTTGATGCAATAAAGCCAATTACTCACAAGCGTCTTATAGAAAAAGAGCTCGAAGGCTTTGGCATAAGGTATTGCAAAATCTTCTACATTATACTTTTTCCATGCTTGTTGGGGATCCATGCAAAAAAAGTTTACTCTTGCAGTGAATGCGATGCTGAAGCGAATGAGAGGGGAGGGGAGGGGAGAAAGAAGTAGGCTTGTTATGCTTCCAAATCTCTTTAGGCTTCTCTATTTAGGGAGGTTGGTTTACCAAAAGCATGAGAAAATTGGATCCTTCCATTCCCGCCGTGTCAATATGCAGTTGAAGGATAATGAATCCTTATATTCAAACACCTTCTTAGTTTTGTGTATGCAAGTTGGTGATGCAGTCTGGATAAATATTGTCTTTTCCTGCTTTGGTTCTTGTCCTTCCCTTCTATTTCTCTTGCTCCACCTAAAAAAACCACCCCTTGAGAAGTACATAGGAACGGAAGTACTTTTTGGAACAAAATAAGGAGACAAAATATCGACAAGGCTTTCTGCATAAAGTTGCTGTTATACAATGGCTCGTTTTCGCCTTGTGCATTGCACCTCAAATAAGGGAAGCCTTGGTGGCTTTGAGTGCCCTGTGTTTCTGAAACAAACCTTGTAGTGTTTAGGTTAGGCAGCGGCTGACTGACTAGACTCAGTGGTCGATAGTGGGCTTGGGCATCCTGTGGTCTTCTTTTTTGCTTATGGTGATATGTTTTTTAACGTGCAATTTTTTCTCTCAAAATCCTTAATGTGCCTACTTGTGCTTGTGTGCTTGCAGGTTGAACAAGGAACCACCCAATTTAACCTTCCGAAGGAAAGAGAAGGGTGGTATTAATTTAACCTCTACAGCTACTAACACACATTTGGATCTGGAGACAGTAAAGGCCATATGCAGTGAATACAGGATTCACAATGCTGATATCTCCCTTAGATATGATGCGACTGCAGATGATCTCATTGATGTTATTGAGGGGAGTAGGGTTTATATGCCGTGCATTTATGTTATAAACAAAATTGATCAGATTACTCTCGAAGAGTTGGAAATTCTGGATAAACTTCCACATTACTGCCCAATCAGGTAGTTTGCCTTGACAGCAACTAGATTAGATTTGTTAAGCGTAAATCTTCTTTACTCCTGATTTTATAATTTGGTCTCATCTATTAAGCTACAACTTTGGATCTATTCTCTTTCATTTTAGTCATGAAAGTACGGTAACATGTTACCATCATCGACAGCATTGTACGTCTTTAAGGTGGGAAGGAATATTTACCAATTGATTATATGCACTGACCCAACACTTTATTAGTAGGCGTGCTTGTTCGACTCATAAATGCTTTGAATCCACAGCTTGTAGCGTTCTTTTATCTTTGGTAGGACGATATATGAACAAATTGTGGTGTTAATGATATTTTTGATGAGTGGATGTAAATTTCATGTTTTTCAATCCCTTTGTTCTGTGTACAGAAAGAAAGAGAATTGTTTGAAGGTTCCAGGGAGTCTCCCGAGTTACTATATGTATTTTTGCTCTTATAAAGTGGTGTAGAAAGTCTGTAGTGCAAAACTAAGCCTTTCTGCAAGGAGACTCGTTCTATCTCAACACAAAGAATTTCTTTGTTATCTGATTGACTTTTCTGAGTTCTCCCACTGAATATATGTATATATTATGTGTGTAATTACTTTGTCTCACTTTTCTGATTGAATTCACCTTGCAGTGCGCATCTAGAATGGAATCTTGATGGTTTGCTGGAGAAGATCTGGGAGTACCTGAACCTTACTCGTATTTACACAAAACCAAAGGGGATGAATCCAGATTATAATGACCCTGTCATACTTTCGTCCAGGAAAAGAACTGTGGAAGATTTCTGTGAAAGAATTCACAAGGATATGGTCAAACAATTTAAGTCGTAAGTACCACTATGGATATATTATAGGGTTTGAGTTACGCTAAATCTCCCGTCCCCCCCTGAAGTCCTGGGAAGAAATGGAGCCATTGTGCTTCGTTGTTGTTGAGCTGATTTCCCATCAAAATTCACAGATTGCTAGAAGGGCAAAGAAAAGAAATTGTTAGAGCTCATATGAGGCTGCTTAATTGTCCATTCAATCATGTCTATTTGCTGTCACCTGCATGACTCCTGCTGCATGTCTGTAGAAATAAAGATGCTCTCTAAACTTGACAACTTGTGTTGTAGTTTTGAATGGGGGTTGTCTCTCCTTTTACCGCAATTTGATTTTCTTTTCAAGTCATTGCTAGCTTTTGAGAATGATAGTGATCTATAATGCAAAAAATAATTGATGCCTCTTCTCTTTGCTACAGTGCTCTTGTCTGGGGATCAAGTGCGAAGCACAAACCTCAAAGAGTTGGCAAGGTTGATCCTGAGCTAGATATCTTCATGCACCTTTGTATTTTTTTTTTTCCGGGTGCAAGTATTATGTATTCGCTTATTTTGGTTGGCTCAAAACATCTATACTACTTTCTCTATTCTTCTGAACACAAGTATTCTGCTGCTTATGTTACAGGAGCATGAACTTGAGGATGAAGATGTAGTTCAGATCATCAAGAAGATTTGATTGAAGTTGGCATGCTATTTTTGAATCAAGTGATGGCCAACACAACTCAGTCAAAAGAATTTAGTTAGAGAAAGCTAAGGTACAGAGCTCATGTTCTTGATGCGAACTTGAGCACCCTGCTCTGATGGACGGTTCACTAGCATGTACATTTGTTTTTCCTGTGATGCAAACCAGAGTGCTTCGGGAATGTACACGTGAAAAGGCGATTAGGAACCATGCTGTTGGTATCTAATATAATGTTTTGGAATTACTCGATTAGTACCATGAGCGACTATGTAGATGGTATCATGATCATGTAGTCCTGTTTTTAAGTTTCCCTTAGGTCAGAAGTGTTGTTCCTGGACTTGGGAGTTTTGTGTGGCTGTGATTGATGATTATTATTAAAAATTATACTGGTAACTGGAACGGGCCACATCATTGTCTTCAATTCTTCCTTATGCTACTCAGACTGATTGATATTCGTCCATAGATTGAGAATTGAGACCCGTTAGTAAATATCAAATTAAGTCAATAGAAGTTGCGCGATTTTGCTCGGAAAAGCGTGGTCTATGTATATGGTCAAATGGTGGGGGAGGTCGCTACGAAGTTTCCAAAGCCTTTTTGTTTTACTAGACTAGATTTTGACACTCGTGGTTTCATAGTTAAACTCAAGGATTTGTGGGATAGGTACTTGAGAGTAGGGAGAAAAGTAAAAAGGATTTCTATTTGTCAAGTATTGTAGTTGGTTTTGAACAAACTTCGTACATCTTGTTTGGTAGGATATGACCTTCATGACCTCAATGAGTATTAACAAGTGATGCATCTATGTCTTGTTTTCGTACATCTTGTTTGGTAGGATCTGACCTTCATGAACTCAATGAATATTAATAAGTGATGCATCTATTTCTTGTTTTTCTTAAGTTAATATGACTTGTTGCTCCTATTAATTAAAAGTTGAAACTAATTTTGTTGATAAAAATTGACTTTACAGATCAGATTTGATATTTATTGACTATTACTTTTCTAAGTTGGAATGAAATGGTCTTAGTATGATTTTTAATTAAAAGAAATGAATTTTTACTATATATCTTTGAGTAATTTGTTTTTTCATTATGTTTTCTAACTTTTCAAAATTCATTATATATCTCTTAATGGCTCTAAAGTCACCATATGCACTTGTTACTAATAACTATAAACTTCTTTTTGTATTAATTCTTGATTTTGTTATTACAACCTAATAAACTTATATTTTTACCTTTTTGTCTTAGTATATCGAAACACCACTTATGACTAAAGAAGAGGTAAGAGAATTACAAAAGAAGAGAGATAAAAAGGATATATTTGGTGTTTTGTTGGTGGTTAATTAAGATTAAATAGTCCGGTAGAGGTCAATTAGGGTTAACTAATGTAATTAGGGATTTATAATTAAAACTATCGAAAATCGTTAATTATTAAGGACATAGTGAAATTAAGGAAATTGAGGGGTATATGGTGAATTCTAAAATGCGACTTGTAAACGATATGAACCCGTTTTGACATCTGACTTGATTAGGACCTAAAACAGATTATAACCCGACACAACCTGTTATTGTCTTGACTTGTCATGACCCATTATCTAGTCTTACTAGACCTGTGGCAACCCGGTATCTGGTTTTACTTGACATGATACCCGTCACCCAAATTTTGTCTGATTTTGTTGTTTGTTGATAACTCAACTAGTCATTGACTTCACCACATGGTAACATAAATCATAAACTGACATAACTACAAAAAGGCATATACGGGGACGCCCTAAAATCCTTTAAGACCGTCTAAGATGCGGTTTCTTGCTCAGTGGTTTCTTAGTAAAAGAAACCACTCTTGACTCTTCAATGTAGTACCTCTATTAGCTTTAGTTTATATTGATCTCATCCAATTACTACTTGTTACCATTCGATTAGATATCATTGAGTTTCGAGATTAATTTGAAAAATACGATGAACTTCTTAGTATAAGTATATAACTAGATGAACTATTCAAGCATTTGATTATTAATGAAATATTAAATGATGATACAATTTAAATTAGCACAACACAAGGTTCATGATCCGTTCCATACTCGAAGCTACCCGAAAGTGACCTGAAATCAGATTTGGCACAGCCCAATTATAGCCCAACCTGATAACTACAAACTTGAACTTGACTCGAAACTAATATTGAGCCCAACTGTTATTTGTCCTAACCTGATAACAATTCGACGAGGAATAACTTGAACCTGAAAACACCCTCTAAAATTCTGCCATAAACCCGATTCGACACCAGATGACCATGAAAGATGACCTGTCACAAAAGTGATTGTGCCAAACCGGACCAAACCTCAAAGAAGAAACAAACCGAGGTAGACCTGACCAAATTACGGTATTCCCAATCTGTTGCATTTGATTACCACATATGACCTAACGGAACATGACTTGAAACCTGAAATGACCTAACCTGAACCCGACTCGAGTAACTGCATTGACAGCTCTATCCTTTCTTTTGGATTGAGAACTCAACAATTGTGGAAAGGCACTGTGTTTAATTACTCCACTTCATGTCGTTCAATTGCTTATATTAAATTGATTTAATTGCATCTAGTACTATCTTGGTTTTCCCAATCAAGTACTTCATATCCCCTAGTATCGGTCACTCAATTGTAAAACTAGCTAGCATGCAATAAACTTTCTTTCTTGATTTCAATGGTTCGTGATCTCTTTTGTGGAGGAAGATGCAGATTTGGAACAAAGACACGCTATGTAAAACGCCAAAATAAATTGAGCCCTAATTTTAAAAACAACCCAAAAATAAATAGAAACAACAAAGCTCTGAAATTTGAAGATGAATTACCTTGCAACCTAATTTTTCAGATCTGGATTGTCTTTCAAAGGAGAGAACTTTGAAGAAGCTGGAGCGAAAAAATTGGTACATGACAAAGATGAGGAAGTAGAGCTATAATGGGGGGATTCTAAGCAAGTGGTATTGTAATGGCTGTAATTCAGATTTGAAATTCACGCACAACATTTGGAGGGAAAGATAAGGTCAATGTAAGATAATTGACCATTTTAGCCGAAAATGATGTGCAAGTACTCAAATTAACCATTTACCAACGATAAGGTAATATTTTTTTGTTCTTACTACGAGGAGTTTCCACCCTTTGGCGAGTGGACTCTCCTACGGGAGTTTGCACGGGTACCTCAAAGGGCAGCATCCCTCCCAGCTGAGATTTTTTCCATACCCAAGGCTCGAACCCGAGACCTTGGTTAAGGAGCGAGAGGCCCTTAACCACTCACGCCAACCCCAGTTGGTCACCAACGATAAGGTAATATATATATACATATATATATATATATATACATATATATATATATATATATATATATATATATATATATATATATATAGAAGTGACACTCTTAGGCTGAAAACTAAAAACATCCAATCTTGACCGTCTGATTTCACTTGATTTTATTAACCGTCGTCAGATCACTTTCATTCTCCCGTAGCACATGACTTTCTCTATCTTACCCCTCATTTCTACCTCTCACCGGCTTTTTTCTCTCTCCTCAGTCCCTGACCTTTCCATTGAAATCATCTTTCTTTCAGGTGATTCCTCAGAGGAAACGATGTGAAGCCGGTTCAGGTGATCATGATAAAGAATTAGAAGACGAGGGGAAAACAGAGGATGATAGCCAAAAGAAAATTAAATTGTCTGAAACGGATACGGAGGCGAGAGAAAGAGAAGTGGTAAATGGTGAATGCGAGAAGGATAATATCACCATACTGAAGGAAGATATCGTTTAAATAGCGACTAGCTTCTTTTTCTTTCTTCCTTTGTTGTATTTTCATATTAACCCTTCCCCTCCATCCCTCCCCTTTTGGTGGGGCTAAGTTTGGATTGACTTCACTCATCTGGCAGGATCTTGTAATCAAACATTTAGTTTCATCTTCTTCAATGTATTTATTGTAAGCTTTATTAATGCAATACCCTTTTCACCAAAAAAAAAATGTATTTATTGTGAGATGTGGAATTCTGCGAATAGAAACGCGCTGACTGGAGTTTCATTTTTCAATTTCTGGTCGTACTGTGAGCAAGCTCTTCACTTAGAATACCATGGATATGAGAAGATAAATGTAAGCTTTACAGTTATAAATTCTTGCACAAGTTCTCCATCGATGTTCATCGATTTTGAATTTCAATTAGAAGAAATTTAAGTGATTGTTGATTTGATCTTTGTCTTATGAATTTTTGGTGGATTTTGGTGTAGATTTGTTGAAAACTTAAAAGTTACCCTTATAATACTCAAAGTTATCCTTATAATACTCAAAGTTACCCTAGAAAGATGAAAATTAATTATGACATAATAAAGTTATCCTAAACGCACTAAAAGTTACCCTTGTCATATATAAAGTTGCCCTTGAAATATATAAAGTTATCCTTAATATAATAAAGTTACCCCAAAACTGGTAAAAGTTACCCTAAAAGTGCTAAAAGTTACCCTAAATGGGTTAAAAGTTACCCTGTTTTCAGTTTTTAGCTTAAGAGCTGCTTTCAGCGGATCCTACCCCTATATATATATATATATATATATATATATATATATATATATATATATATATATATATATAATAATATATATATATATATATATATATATATATATATATATATATATAACAAGGTTCAATTAGCTTATGTGTCATTGACTAAAAGAATCTGTCCACATGTTATTTGCAAAATCCCCCTCACTACCTTCTGCCACGTGTAATTCTGACTAATGGAATGCATCAATTACAATCTTTGTAACTTTAGTAAGTTTGTATATTTATGTAGATTAATTTCTAATTGTTTTCCTATTTAATATATATTAGCGATTTTTTTGGCATTTTTCTCTCCACTCTCCACATCAAACAAAAAAATTCATTATATCATACATGGAAGTAGATACATACTGTCAACCACCTTATTTTTAATTCTCAAAAATTCAATGACCACCTACTTATTAGGATTTAGTGGGGTTAAAGCAAAGAGAATTGGTACAGCTTTTAATTAAACAAAAACATTAAGTGCATATTCACCGATTTGAAGTATAAACAAAAACGATGAAGTGTGATATAAAAAAAAAGCTATCATGTTAGAAAGTTGACAATCTATGATTCCACTCTCACAGTCTCACTTAGATTTGCACTGGATTAAGAGGAAACAAACGACATTGATAGAGTTTTTTCAAAATAGGAGTTTGGTTTATATAGTTGAAATTAAATGGAATGACAAAACAACCATTTATTTACAACAACCATATTATTATACAGTCGGGCTATGGATGACGAAGATTAAAAAATTCGTGTAAAATGAATTACCTTATGTAATTATTATACAACAACCATATTATTATAAATAATTGTAGCTCAAGAAGATTTGATATACCATTGTCAATTACCATCACAAACAAAATAGTGATTTCGAAGTGTAGGAGCCTTTTAATGGATATATCTAATAGTAAGATAATCAAAGATAAAGAATAACAAAAATCTAAAAAGGGGAAAATAATTTTATTCTACAAATAATCTTCAAAAATATAATTAAGAAAAAAAATCAAATGGGTGATTTCACAAGTTAAAAGAGGTACCTTTTAAGCAAAGTGTAACTTTTAATTTTAAATGGGTCACTTCTAGATTAATAAAATTGACGTATTTAAGGCAAAAAGTTACCCCTTCCCACATTAATTTATTGTATATTTGTATATCTGTGTTACTAAAGAATTTGTATAATAAAATAGTCATCAATATATTTTAGTATATCTAATCAACAGAAAATCTCCCGTGTATTTTATCATGACATTAGCTACATCAGTAATTGAACGCACGGGTCATAAGTCGGTTTTAAAATATATTTTTTTATTACACGATATGATTATAAAAATTTAAATCACGAGCTAATATTAAACCATGATTTTAGGAGAAACATCCTAAAATCCTAAATTTACAAAACAAAATATTCCGCACTTTAATGTGTATTTTGTTTCATCTATGTATTTATATATGTATATATTACGATTACAAGATTTTTAAAGTTTAAAAATGTTGTAACAAAGGATTTTTATATATCATGAAATATAATTTTACATTTTACATTATTTCCATCTTAAAGGCACGAATTCTAATAATAATTATTGATTCAATAAATTTGAAACAAAAACAACTACTTAATTAATAAAAGAATTCTCATGCATTATGCACGTCCAAATCATATCTATATAAATTCCTCCGTGCATTGTTGCAAGTGGGTTTACTGGGGCCGGTCGTAATGCATGGGTGCAGCCATAAATACTCAATTAATTTTTCTCCAAGAAAATACACTTGCTAACGAAATAACATATATACATGAGTTATATTGATGACACCATGCACCATTGGCATAATATCCATAGACTTTTCACACCAGGTCCTTTTTTGCAATTTTAATTTATAGTTTAACACTAACTTAATATATCAAAATCGAACATAGGTACTACAACTTATAAAATTCACGAGAACAAGTTCATTGGAACATAATAACAAAAACCTATAACTTCTACGTTGCTCTATTCATTTATTTAATATAAATTATGAAGTTTTTGTTTCTTTAAGCAAACTACATTTTTACAATTATGAAAGTCACTGAGTTGATGCTCAATTTCTTGATCTCATTTTGTAAGGAGCAGTCAATGTGAGATATAAATAATGAAATACATTGTTTATGCATGTAATAAGTCAAACTTTTTTTTTTTAATAAATTGAATTGAAAAATGTCTTTTCACTTTAATTTTTGTTAATTTATATTTAGTAGATAGGATAAATTACAATGTCACGACTTTTAGGTCATCAATATCTTACTAAATATTTAATTATTTACACAAGATTTCAAGGAACATATTGTAAATTAATAAAAAAAATAAAATTTGAGGTAAAATATTAATCAACTTTTCGATCCGATTGAACACAAGTAACCATCACAACATGTATGTAAATGATATAAATAATATCTAATCTCAAATATCAAACAAGCTGAAATAGAATTGATAAAAATTAAGTATTTTTTTAGGTGCAAAAAATCGAAATATCATTTGTCATAAAATAGATCAACAAATTTAAGGTTGTAATTTTTGGCAATTTCGGTACGAAAAAAATTAAATTCTGGCAAATTTGAAGGGAAAGATAGAGAATGGAGGAAGAGGACCGAGGAACAAGGGTGTATAACGAAGTGGTGGATGATTAGAGTGTTAGGGTTAGTAGGTTTTATATTCAATTACTATTATGTGTATTAGGAGTATAATAAGTTTATGTCAGATTATTTCACTTTTGGTCAAAACAAGTCACTTTCAAGTCCAAATGGTTACTTTTTAATTTAGAATGAGTCACTTTTAATGTTAAACAAGCCAGCTTTGTATAAGTCAATTGACCCATTTAGGGAATAAAGTTACCCATTTTTTTAAGCCGAGTTATGTATTTAACCACGAACAATTATATGTTACTATTTCAATAGTTACAAGCAAAAAGGGTATGAAAATCTTAATATGTGATAGATTGTGGCAACTCATCTATTTCAACCAAAGTGGTTTATAGGAAGTTTCTCAAAATGTTTAATCGTGTATGAGTTGTAATTGACCCAATTTTTTATGTATCAATTTGGATAGTGTAATTGTTTTTTTTTTTATCATAATGCGTTGTCAATTCAATTTGATTTCAATCAATCTCATTAAACAAAAATGTTGCTAACATTAATAACATGTCTTTTTTGTCTGATAAATAATTTATAATATCACATACAAATATGGCCTCCCGTGCATTTTTGCACGGGTTAAAAGCTAGTTTGACAAAATATAACAATAAAGGTACTAGTTCACAAAATCAATGCTATAAAAAGTACTAATTCACAATTTATATTGACAAATAAGTATGTTCGGTTCACTGACTATTTTACAATTGTATTCTATTTTATTGATTTTAACTTATCAAAACTTATTTTAGATTATGTGAACTTTTTTTTGACAAAACTTATTCGAAGTTCTTGAAGCTTACTATTTTATAAGGTGAAAAGTGATACTCCCTCCATTTTTAAATAGTTACTCCATTTTGACTTTAACACTATTCACAGTCTCTACTTTGACCATATTAATCTATATATGTATAAGACCAAATGTTAGTATACAAGATGTTGATATTGATTCGACATGTGTTTCAAAATATCAATTTATATAATTTTTTAATAATTGAGAACTAGAGATATTAATGATCAAAGTTGTGCATTAGTAAAATTGAAAGTCAAAATGAAGCATCTATTTAAAAACGCATAAAGTATAATTAATTGATACTTATCGAAACTTATTAATACTTACCTTTACTTATATGTGTTTCTGTCTAGAAATTAAGGATGCTAATTCCATTGCTTAGGGAATACCGGGTCAGATCTGAATGTCCTGAGTCCAAAGTCCGTACGCCGGAATCCTGCAAAAGTAATGGTTAGATTGCCCCGGGGGTGGTTCCGGGATCGCCTCTCTGACGCTCAAGTCAGTGATCAAGCTAGAGAGATAAAGTCTAGAGAGAGATGCTCTGGTTTGTTAGGTAAGAATTCAATACCTTCTCATTGATGAGGGGGTTGAGTATTTATAGTGCTTGAGATATCCCAGCTGTAGGCCAGCTGGAATGCACTGACAGCTGGGAGACACTATCACAGGTGGGCCCCCTGGGGGCTTAAGGCCTTGCTGGGCTTGAATTGTCCCTGGCTGGCTTAATCGGGGAAATAAGCCCAAACAATTAGCCCCACGCCAGGAATGGGAAACATCGAGGCTTTGCTGAAGCCTCTCCCGTTCGTGGCGGAACCTAGATAGTCTTGAGTCCAGACCGACCCGGTCTCCTGGAGGAGAGGGGAGGCATGTGCCGACCCAGTCTCCTTGAGGAGAGGGGAGGCATGTGCCGACCCGGTCTCTTCGAGGAGAGGGGTGGCATGTGCCGACCCGGTCTCCTTGAGGAGAGGGGAGGCATGTGCCGACCCAGTCTCCTTGAGGAGAGGGGAGGCATGTGCCGACCCGGTCTCTTCGAGGAGAGGGGTGGCATGTGCCGACCCGATCTCCTTGAGGAGAGGGGTGGCATGTGCCGACCCGGTCTCTTCGAGGTCTCTTTGAGGAGAGGGGTGGCATGTGCCGACCCGGTCTCTTCGAGGAGAGGGGAGGCATGTGCCGACCCGGTCTCTTTGAGGAGAGGGGAGGCATATGTGCCGACCCGGTCTCTTTGAGGAGAGGGGAGGCATGCGCCGACCCGGTCTCTTAGAGGAAAGGAAGGGTATTGCTCATACATGGCTCGGATGAGGGGCCAATGAGCCCCATGCTTGTCCGAGTCGGTGCCTTCTCTCGCTAAGTCAATCTGGGACTTAGGAGATTTAATCAACCAAAGAGGAGAGCCTCCATGGGTCGAGTTGGTTGGACGCGGCTCGGATGAGGGGCCAATGAGCCCCATGCTTGTCCGAGCCGGTGCCTTATCTCGTTAAGTCAATCTGGGACTTAGGAGATTTACTCAACCAAAGAGGAGAGCCTCCTTGGGTCGAGTTGGTTGGACGCGGCTCGAATGAGGGGCCAATGAGCCCCATGCTTGTCCGAGCCGGTGCCTGCTCTCGCTAAGTCAATCTGGGACTTAGGAGATTTACTCAACCAAAGAGGAGAGCCTCCTTGGGCCGAGTTGGTTGGACGCGGCTCGGATGAGGGGCCAATGATCCCCATGCTTGTCCGAGCCGGTGCCTTCTCTCGCTAAGTCAATCTGGGACTTTGGAGATTTACTCAACCAAAGAGGAGAGCCTCCTTGGGCCGAGTTGGTTGGACGCGGCTCGAATGAGGGGCAATGAGCCCGTGCTTGTCCGAGCCGGTGCTTTCGCTAAGTCAATCTGGGCTTAGGAGATTTCTCAACCAAGAGGAGAGCCTCCTTGGGCGAGTTGGTTGGACGCGGCTCGGATGAGGGGCCAATGAGCCCATGCTTGTCCGAGCCAGTGCCTAAATTTGGACCACTGGCTGAAGTGACCGAGCTGGTAACCTTGAGCTGATGAACTAGTAATCTTGAGCTGGTGAATCAACAGTTTTTTAAACCCGAAATGTCACGTGGCAACAGTGGATTATTGGGGTGCTTGAAAACATGGTGGCGATTCAACTTCTGGTCATTTATGACCTTTCGCGACTCTTCGCTTCTTTAGGGTGCGCCTTTTACTAGTTTTGGGCCATCTGAGAGGCCCATTTAAGGGGGCGCAATAGCAGGTCCCGGTCCAAGTTTTGACGCAGGACACGGAACCCGAGGAATTTTGCTTATAAATAGGGAGAGGAGAGAGAGATTTTGCCATTTCCTCATTTCTCTCTCTCTCTAAAATTTGAGATTTTCTGCTCTCTCTCTCTCTCTACTTTAGAGCTCTTTCTCTCTCTAAGTCCGGGTTCCATCTTCTTCGTCCGACCAGGTACGCTTTTGTTTTGTTTTTTCACTAAGTTTTTCTTCTCTTCTTTTAATAAAATCGGCCGACCCCTTCTGTTGATAAATAATGGGGAGCTCGTCCGAGTCAGTGACACCTCCTCCTTCACCTCATTATATATTTAGCCGAGGAGGTGAGGGGTATGGGCATGGTATTGGTGTCAACTTTAATAAGTTGCCCGGATCCCTCGGCTGTGCCTGAGGCGCTTTCGCTCTCGAGTACTCCTTCGCAAGCCGAGGAGGAGGAGGCCGAGGGTGCCATCCCCCTACCCTAGGAGGTGTCCCTGGCCTATCCCTCTTCGAGGAGTTACTTAGACAAATATCTGTCTGATGGTGTAGTTAGGACAACTATGCCGGGAGAAGAAGGCGAAGCTTCCACGTCCGGGCGGTTCGCGTATCCGGAAATCGACCCCAGGGGCGGACCAGGAGCAAAGTTTCCTCTTCCATCTTTAATAAAAGCCCTGCTGGAGGATGCCCGAGGCCAAGCGGCCAAATTCCAAATAAAGGACCCTTATTTGCTGGTCCGACCCGATGCTAGCCATACCATTCTGTCTCCACCACTCGGATGCACTGCATTTTACTACAAGGCCATGGAAATGGGCTTAAGATTCCCGCTGACCCAGTTCGAGAAAGACTTATTGAACGCCTACAATTTGTGTCTGGGTCAGCTTTCTCCAAACTCTTGGGGTGGAATTTTGGCTGTCCAGGTAATCTGTGACCTTATCGGCGTTAGGCCGACCCTCACTCTCTGGCGCCATTTGTACAAACTGTTCGAGATGCCTGCGGGGGATCATGGACCTGGTTGGTGGTGCTTCCAGGCTCGGCGAGGCTACCGAACCGTCCTTGACCTACCCACTTCCCAAAAGGGGTTTCGCCGAGGGTTTGCCTTTGTCTACTACGGGGGAGAATGGGGTATCCCAACTGTACCCCCATCTGCCGACCCCAATCACTGCCTGAACTTCAAAGTGCCCGAGCTATCGGAGGAGGAAGTAGTGGCCGCCATCTACATGCAGTTGGAGGCCAAAATAGTGGATGGCGGCGAAGTTTTTGTAGCGGGGAACTGGCTCCCGAGCTGCAAGCTTTCTAAGAATGAGCACTTCCTGGCGGCGTTTGGTCTGAGCCCGGCCTTTCCTAAGGGTAATTCGGCAAAGGGGGTCCGGTTGACTTGTTTTTGTTGCTTTATTTTTTATATCTTTCTAACTGTTCTTTCTTTTTGCAGAAGCTTCTCTAGCATTCTTAAAAGAAACCGACCAAGAAATGGCCGAGCGATTAACGTCTGCTGCGCTGAAAGCTGCTCGGATCAGGGCCGAGATGAAGGCCAACAAAATCAACAAGCCACCTCAACCCAAGGTATGGATTCCTTTTTCTCCGACTAACTCCCACGTTGTCTTCATGGGACTTATCAGATTTTTTAAGTTTTTCAGGACCCTTCCAACCCTAAGCCGAGGAAGCGCAAAGAGAGGACCGAAGGGAGGGTTGAGATGACCGAGAGAGCCTTGGCGAAGGCTCGAGTCGAGAAGGAGGCCTCGGCAAAGAAGGCAAGGCAAGAGCCTTCTATGGAGGTGAACAGTCCTCGACCGGCGTCCGGGGATGAAAATACCCAAATCTCCATTCACCCCGAGGACTTCGAGCCGGTACGGAGTCCGGGCCATGCGCAGGGGACCTCTCAAACGGAGCAGACTATGTCTGAGGCGCCGGTCCCATTTACTGAGATGTCCAAAACGGACAAGAAACAAAGGATCTCCGATGCTTTGGAGATACTCTACACCCAAACCGACCAAGATCACATCAACGCGGTTAATGGGAGGAACGAGTCGAGCGAGCTCTTTCGCTCCCGGATGGACGTAAGTATCGTTATTTGCTTTATTTTTTGCCTCTTGACTACTACCTTCTAACTGACTTTTTCTTCGCAGTTTTCCATCCGGATGACCAAGGTGGCCGAAGACCGGCTCGCTTTGGTCCAAGAGGTCCAGGAGCTGAAGGATGCGTCTCGGACGCACTTTGACCAGCTCTACCAGGCTGAGGAGGGTAAGCGCTTGGCCGAGCTGAAGTTGAGCAAGGCTGAGGCAAGATCCGAAAGGGCGAGGAGGCCTGGCAGAAGGAGCAAGAGGAATGGAAGGTGGAGAGGGCCTATTTGGCAACGGCCAAGGGAAATGCTAAATCGGCCAAGGCAGCTGCTGAGGCCAAGGTAACCTGGATCCAAGGCGACTTGGAGAGGGTTAAGTTTAAACTTGCTATGGCTGAGGCTCAGTTGAAGGAAGCCCAGGCCGCGGTTTCCCGTTCTCAAGAGGAGTGGTTCACGACGTGGCAGTCCTCCGATGCCTGCACTGATTTTTGCGCCGACGTGGGCCAAGCCTCTCATAAGATCGGCGAGGACGAGGCGCTCTCCAGGCTTAAGGCTGCTCTGGCCGACTCGTGCCCATCGGCGGATTGGAACTCAATTTGGTCTCGCTACCAAGAGATATCCGAGGCCGAGGCTGCGGAGCTTCGTGCCAATATGGCGGAGGAGGCCAGTTCGGACGACGAAGATGATGATGATGAGGAGAATGCCGAGGACGGCGGAAGCACCGAGCAACCTCCTCCTGAGATCAGTACCGAGCAGCCTGCAGCCGAGCCTTCCACCCAGCTTCCTTAGGCTTATCTTTCTTACTCTTTAGCTTGTTTTGCTGCCCTAGAGCTTTTTGTAATTTTGGCTTTTTGTACTCATTATCTCTGTATTTTTGCAAACTTTCAGTTGTGTTTTGCAACTTTGATCAATGGAATACAACTATTATTTTGCAACTTGTCGTTTTATTACGCAATCTATTCTTTTGTTATTTGCAATATCACAATATATAATATACAATGGACTAGTTAAGTCTTGTTTGCAACTTCGATCTAAATAATAAGACTGGCTAAGTCTTTTCATTTCAGGGGTAAAAACCCGACTTGATACATGGACTGGCTAAGTCCGAGTTACATTCAAATTTGCTAGCTAAATCCGACCAGGTAGCGCTGGCTTTACAATATGCCCCTATTGTGAGTA
Organism: Beta vulgaris subsp. vulgaris; assembly: GCF_026745355.1. Classification (NCBI taxonomy): domain Eukaryota; kingdom Viridiplantae; phylum Streptophyta; class Magnoliopsida; order Caryophyllales; family Amaranthaceae; genus Beta; species Beta vulgaris. The sequence continues at coordinate 42,335,348 of NC_079206.1, read as the reverse complement.
ACAAAAAGAAATTAAACATAGAATCTTTTGAGATTGTCTAGGTTCCAAGGACGAGCCAGGGGGACCCCTTCGGGAGATTCGAGTCGGAATGTCCCTGGCTTGAGGACCTCTGTAACCTTATAAGGGCCATCCCAATTTGCCCCCAACTTCCCTTTGAGATCGGAGAGTCCGGTGGCTTCCACCTTTCGGACGACCCAGTCGCCCAAGCTGATTGGCCGAGGCTTTACCCGCCTGTTAAAGTGCCTTGTGATTTTTTGCTTGTACCGAATGGCTTGCAGTAAAGCATTGCCTCGTGTTTCCGGCAACAGGTCTAAGTTGACGGGTTTTTCATCGTCGTTTTGGTCAAACTCATAGAATGTCATCCGAGGAGAGGGGATTCCTACTTCGACCGGAAGGACAGCCTCGCTACCATATACCAACCCAAAGGGAGAATGCCCCGTGGCTTCTTTTACTGTCGTCCTGGCCGACTAGAGAACGCCGGGTAGGTCATCTACCCATGCCCCCTTAGCAGCGTCTAGGGACTTCTTGATGCCCTTGAGGACAATTTTGTTGGCCGACTCGGCTTGCCCATTGGTTTGGGGTCGGGAGACGGCTGAAAACCTTGTCTGAATGCCGAACCGGGAGCAATAATCACGGGTCGGCCCGCTGTTAAATTGCCGACCGTTGTCTAACACTAGGGCTCTTGGGATTCCGAAGCGAGTGATGATGTTCCTCCAAATGAACATTTGAACCTGCTTATCAGTTATTGATGCCAGTGGCTCGGCTTCTGTCCATTTGGTGAAGTAGTCAATGGCCACAATCAGGAACTTTCTTTGCCCAAAAGCTGGGGGAAAAGGTCCGAGCAAGTCCATGCCCCACTTGTCGAAGGGTAGAACCCTTGAATGGTGGTAAGGGGAGTGGCAGGTGCTCTCGGTATGTCCGAGTGAATCTGGCAAGAGGGACATCGCCGGACTAAGTCCGTGGCATCAGCCTTCAAAGTGGGCCAGTAGTATCCCGCCCTTAATGCCTTTCCGGCTATCGTTCTGCCCCCTTGATGGCTCCCGCAAGCTCCTTGGTGTATTTCCCTAAGGACATAGTTTCCTTCTTCGGGGGTTATACATTTGAGAAGGGGATGGGTGAAGGACTTCTTATAGAGCTGCCTTTCATGCCAAAGGAACCAACCTGATTTATGTTTGATCCGGTCGGCTTCCTTAGGATCATTGGGTAAGGTCCCGTCTCGCAAGTACTCCACAATTTCGCCCATCCAGTTCGAGGAACGATTGAGTACAAGCTGCTCTTTGGCATTTATGCTAGGTTCCTTCAACACTTCCCAAGTTATAGTTCTCGGGGCCGACCCTTCAGCAGAACTGGCCATCCGAGCCAGTGCATCAGCCTGTTGGTTTTCCGAGCGAGGAATATGGGTAATCCGAAATCCGGACAGCCTTCCAATGACAGCTCGAGCTTTGGCCAAGTACATTCTCATGTTGTCTTCCTTGGCCTCGTATTCTCCAGAAATCTGACCCACAATGAGTTGTGAGTCGGATTTGGCTATGACTGATGTTGCTCCGTCTAGGATGCATAGCTGTAATCCGAGGATAAGGCCCTCATACTCGGCTTCATTGTTAGATCCGAGAAACTCGAACTTAACAGCATATTCAATTTTCTCCCCGACCGGGGTTTGATGACCAGCCCTGCTCCACAACCATCTTTGTGGATGACCCATCAACAAGCAACTCCCACTCCTCTTGTGAACCGACCGGGGGTCGAGTTGCCATTCAGTGATGAAGTCAGCGAGTGCTTGGGCCTTGATTGCCCTTCGTGGCTCAATTCGAGCCCAAAGTCTGCTAACTGGTCTGCCCAATCGCTCATCCGACTCGAGTGATTTCTATTTTCAATGAGCTTCCGGAGCGGCTGTCCGGTTAGGACTTTGAGGGATGTGCTTGAAAGTAAGGCTTGAGCTTCCGGCTCGCCATTACTAAGGCAAAGACCATTTTCTCGACATCCTGTACTTCGCCTCGGCCCCCTATAGGCATGGCTGATGAAGTAGACAGGATGTTGCTTTCCTTCTCGCTCGGCTATTAGGACTGCGCTAAGAGCGTAGTCCGAGACAGCCAAGTAAATGAACAGGGGTTCCCCCGGCAAGGGGGAGATCAGTTTAGGCAAAGTTGCCAAGTGATTCTTGAGAGGCAGTGAAGGCTTGCTCGGCTTCATCGTCCCATGCGAACTCTTTTCGCTTCAGGGCCTTGAAGAACAACAAGCTCTTATCGCCGACCGGAGAGGAACGACCGAGCGCCGCTAAGCAGCCGGTTAGGCGCTGTACTTCCCGAACGTTCCGAGGAGATTTCATCTCTAGACCGCTTTGATTTTGTCCGGGTTGGCTTCATTCCTCTTCATCCACTAGAAATCCGAGGCACTTTCCCCCTTTAACTCCGAAGACACATTTTTTGGGTTGAGCATCATTCGGTATTTCTTAGGGTGCTCACGTTTCTTTCAGATCGTAGGGTGATCCGACTGGGCTTTGCTTTTGACTATCATATCGTCAACGTATACTTCAATGTTCCGACCCAATTGGTCGCTGAAGATTTTGTTGACGGTTCGCTGATATGTAGCCCCGGCATTTTTGAGGCCGAACGGCATCATCTTATAGCAGTAGACACCCTGAGGAGTGATAAATGCCGTATGAACCCTATCCTTCTCGGCCATGGGAATTTGATGATAGCCAGCATTTGCATCCATGAAGCTGAGAAGGGCGTGCCCTGCCGTTGAATCGACCAGCCTATCGATCTTTGGCAGAGGGTGATTGTCTTTTGGGCAGGCTTTGTTTAAGTCGGTAAAATCGACACACATTCGCCATGCCCCACTCGCTTTTTGACCAATACCACGTTGGCCAGCCATTCCGAGTATTGACATTCTTCATGAAACCCGCTTCGAGCAGCTTCTTGACCTCGCGCGCTGCTGCGGCATTTCTTTCGGACCTTGGTGCCTGAGCTTTGTTTGATTGGTCTGAACCCCTCTTTGATGTTAAGCTCATGACACATGATTTTCGGGTCGAGCCCGGCATTTCTGTGGCCTCATAGGCGAAGACATCTTGGTACTCCGTGAGCACTTGGATGATATCTGCCTTGTTTGGGTCCATGGCCTTGCCTACCCTGACAGTCCGACGGGGTCCTGGCCGATGCGACTTCTTCGTCATCCTCGGCTGGCTGAGGCGTTCATATTGCTTGGGGTTTTCAGTTATGTACACCCGAGGCTGGTTGAGGGCTGACCCCCTTCATATTTTCTTTTTTTCGAGTCCTTTTGGACGTCGTTGTCCGAGTCCTTTTGGACGTCGTTATTTTGAGGCTATTCACATAGCATCTCTTGCTGCCTGTTGGTCGCCTTGAATTTTTCCTACCTTCCCGTCATCAGTCTCAAACTGCAAGAGGAGTTGGTAGGTGGAGATGGCGGCCTTGGCTTTGTTTAGCATGGGCCTCCCCATTATTATGTTGTAAGGCAAAGGGATGTCTACCACCAAGAAGTCGATCGGTAGGCTTCTCCCCTTACCCTTTTCACCCATCCGAGTGGGTAATTTTATTGATCCGACCGGGGGGACAGAGTTGCCCCCGAAGCCTATGAGCGGCTGAGCCATGGGGGTAACATCCCGCTTTCGGTGTACTTCAACTTCTTTGAGGCAGTCAAGGGTGATGATATCAGCGGATGACCCACTATCCACCAATACCTTTACCTTTGTATTGCTACCTTGAGCTCGATGACAGGGGTCGTCGTGCGGAACGTGCAACGTCCGACTGGGTTCCCCAAAGGTCATGACGGGGCCACTGGCTCGGGGGAGCTGGACATCAAGTACCTGATGTTTGAGGTTTTGGAGGTGAGCCTTGCGTGCTCGGCCGGTTAGGCCTCCCGACGCGAATCCTCCAGCGATGACACCAATGAATCCTTTCGTGTCCCCGCTGTTCGACTGACCCACGTTTTGCTTCCCCTTTTCCTCGCTCGAGCGCTTTAAGTAGTGGTTGAGTTTGCCCTGGTCGGCCAAACCTCCAAGGATTTCTTGAGCTCTCGCAGTCCTTGGTGGTGTGCCACATTCCTTGTGGTATCGCACCACCAAAGCTTTTATCCCTCCGAGACGATGATGTCCGGATGGGCGTGGCCTGGGAAGCCAATTTTTGTTCCGGATGTCAAATAGATTCTTTCCGGTTTTTATTGAATCGAGGTCGTTGCCGTTATCGGTGAGCCGTCCCCCGGCCCCCCGTTCTCTGATGCTTAGGCTGACCCATGTGACCCCTTCATCTTTTCTCTTCTTGTCCCTTCATCCGAGTAACGGCAGATGTCCGTTGCTTGATGAACTTTGGGCTGGCCATGGCTTCCGAGTAGGTCTTACTCATTCTCGGCCAGACCATCTAGCCGACCCGGCTGGAGCCGGACATGAGGGCGCGAAGCTACGCATCCTGAAGTCGGTGATTTTGAGGGACTCCTCATTGAACTTTGATGTAGTCCGAAGGGTTCATTCTTGTCTTGCTTCACCCCCATGAGGTGAAGGCTGGTTTTTCTTTGCCTCTTTCCAGCTACAAACTGGTGGATGAAGAGGTGTTCAATATGGCGAGTCGAAGTCAGTGATGACCCCGCCGGAGTTCTTGGAACCAATTGAGGGCCAGACCTTTGAGGGTGGTGGGAAGAAACGACACCATGTGGCCTCACAACTTGTCTGAACGCTCGTTTGAGCCTTGTAACTAGCCATATGATCATCGGGTCGGTTAGTCCCGCGAATGGCTCGATCAAGGGAGTTTTAATTTTCCCGGGGTTTGGGTCCCTAGGATTTCTGACTGAAGGGGATCAGGAACTTGAGCCCCCTCCAGTTAGCCTAGGAGGCTGAGAATGAGCCGAGTCCCCTTGGCCCTCTCGGTCATTGCTTTCTTCTTGAGGAACTCCCGGGCGTCATAGCCTTGGCTGAGGCGCTTCTTGTTGTTAAGGAATTCCGGGCGTCTTGGGGTTTCCGACCCGCGCCCCCCCTTGGGGATTTGATACATGGGTTCCGCATGCTGACGGGCCGACCCCTGTCGCGCCGACTTTTCTTTTTCTCGATGGCTTGGGTCTCTCGCATCGGACCGTGGCCGGCTAGGCTGCTGATCCCGATTAGAACGAGATGAGTCCTTGGTCCCTTTGGAGCGAACGATGTGCGCTCTCTGGGCTCATGCTGATTGAGCGGGACGAGTTGCTGCTGCCTCTGCTGGAGCATGGCCATCATGTCCATCATGCCTTTTTGGAAAGTTTCCTGGAGCTGGCAGTGATAAGGGCCAGGTCAGTCGCAAAGAGCGGCTGAGGCTCCACATTCTGAATCTGTTGGGAGACCGACCGGGAATCCAGAGTTTGGACGGTGGGTGACCTCCGACCCGGAGAGGGGGTCTGCTCGGCCTCCCTATTATGCGCGGGTGAGTGGCCTCTCTCTGGCCGAGGGACTGGGGGTTCCCTATTATGTGCGGGCGAGTGGCCTCTTTCCGGCCGAGGACTTGGTCAGAGGCTTGCTTGCCGAGTTTTTGGTTGGTGCCATTGTCAATTGGCGTTCGAAGCTGAGTAGCTGAGTGAGTAAATCTTAATGAGTGGTGGCGAAGTAACTTTTTGTACTTTCCCCACAGACGGCGCCAAACTGTTTATGTCTAGAAATTAAGGATGCTAATTCCTTTGCTTGGGAATACCGGGTCAGATCTGAATGTCCTGAGTCCAAAGTCCGTACGCCGGAATCCTGCAAAAGTAATGGTTAGACTGCCCCGGGGGTGGTTCCAGGATCGCCTCTCCGACGCTCAAGTCAGTGATCAAGCTAGAGAGATAAAGTCTAGAGAGAGATGCTCTGGTTTGTTAGGTAAGAATTCAATACCTTCTCATTGATGAGGGGGTTGAGTATTTTTAGTGCTTGAGATATCCCAGCTGTAGGCCAGCTGGAATGCACTGACAGCTGGGAGGCAATACTCTTAAAACCCCGTTAAAATAGGAGGGTTTTGGGAGACTGATAAAAAATAAAAACTTTTAAGATATTTGGATAGTCGGAACACATGAGATTTAGGATGATTGTAGTCTGGGTGAGGGTATTTTGTGCCTACAGACTGCCGTCCAATTGTTGCGAAAACCTCTCCCTGCCAACTTCCGTGTTCCGCCCTAAAACACGAATCAGAGCGCGCTGTAAATGTTAATATGTTCTACAGAGTGTCTAAAGTAGCCCTGAATCAACTGTGCCCACCCTTCGAAATCCATCGTAAAATTAGACATGAATCCAACTCTCATTTCCAAAATCAAACTCAATAGATTCATCTCTCTCCCTCAATTTATAAACTCCTCTATCAAACCAACTCGTCTAAATTTTTTATCTCACTTCTCTTCTTCTCCTTCTCACTCTAAAACTTCTGCTACCCAAAGTAGCAATGATGATTTATCTACTGATGTCACTACTCAAGGTAATTTAGATTGTTCTATTGTTTATTTTGATTTAGACGATATTTGATATCTTAGGTGCCACCTCGGCAACTTTATAAGACTCTACTATCTAAATTATATAGCATCCATATTATTTTTTTATTACTTAGTTGTGTGCTTATGTTGGTTTTATGGAAATTAATTGCTGAAAAATACAGTGACATTATTATTTAGTTGAGTACTTATCTCAGTTTTTTTTGTAGCGACGATTTTCAAGCTTTGCCTAATTTATGCAAATAGTGCATATATCGATATTGTGAGGAGAAATTGATGGTTGGTTTTGGGTGTGTCCTAAAAAAATTTCCTATATGGTTTAGGTTTAACATTAGGGTGTATTTTGGGAGCCTTGGCTGAGTTTATGCTAGATATATTGTTGAGTATCATCTAATTTCCAGGGTGGTATTGGTTTTTTCTGATCTCTTCATGGTGTATGATATTACCCATAATTTTTGTGTTTGCTTTAGTATCTAGTTAATCGAATAGTGAATCAAATCTTAGAGTGCAACAAAACACATTTTTCATGATAGGTTTTATACATCAATGTATCATTAGGATAGATGTCTTCATTTGCCAAATGAGATCCTCTGATCAAGTATACTTGACAAAATCGGAAAGCGGAAAGAAAGGGACAAGTAGTTGAAGCAAATCTAGCTCTTGAAGTCTAACATTTGTTATGACCTAAAGTGATAAATTATGGATATTCATGCTAGTATATTGTTAATATAACGATTCTCACTTTAGCTCAAATTTTGATTTTTGTGACACCATACTAATTCTGTTTAGAAAGACGGCCATGGCAAAGTATCAGTCAGCAATTGGCATTGATAAATGTCTGCAGACTGCAATTTGAGTTCTGGTATCAAATTTGTAATATTGTGCAACAACATTTCTATGAATGAACTACCTTGGAAATCCTTAGCTTTTTGCTGAGGAAGAGCATTCTTTGTGTTCCTGTTTTGTGAGCAAAGGGGGAAGGGTTGGGTGCAGAGTTTAGATACTTGTCCATAAATGTGTGTCCCTTCCCTAACTCCCCCCAGAGTTAAGAAAATCATATCTTAGGTGCATTTAACTAATTATGCTAGGACAACAAAGGCATTGTAAATTTGATGAAAAAAAAGTATAGTTACCTGCGTGCAAGTAACCTTTTTCCTTCAAATTCTAAACTTTTAAGAAAATTTCACTTACATCCTATATGTACTACGAATATGTTTCGTTTGTCCCATAAGTATGGGCATATTGGGCAATTATATTGTGATTAAAATAGAATCAAAACTTGGTTTAAATGTTGAGTGGGCATTTCTTTTCCTTAATTATGTAATATATAATCCCCAGTATGTTTGATGGTAAAGCTAAGCCTCAAGAAATTAGTCAGCCCTTGGCTTATTGAGTTCGAATGGAACGGATTGAGAATTGGGAGGTTAGAATAAAATTTTCACAATTGTTTATATGCATTTGGTCCAATTGAGGATCATATTCCATTGATAAATTAGGGGGTATGGAATGAAATGAAAGGGTTTGCTGGGAAATTAGATACCCTTAGTATGAGGTCCCACCCCTAAAATACCCCAAACAACAAAATAGAATTCAATCAATTCTGTAATGGCCAAGTTGCAACAATTCTTGTTGCTCTTTGAGAAAGGTTAATAATGGCTTAACCTGTGTTTTTGTATTTTGTTGGATCATTGATCAATTATTACTTAAGACATAAATTAGTCAAGGTTCTATATATTTTTGTGTGTAGTAAATTTATTCAAGGTATTAAATTTCTGTGTGTATAAAATGCTTGTGTGTTATTCTAGCTAATTATTTTCAGTTAACAGGCTCAAAATGGAGCATCTCTTTACCTTATACTATACGATGCCTTTTTCTGTATTTGACAATCCCATCTTCTCCCATTGTTTTCTCTAATACGATTTGTTCAGTTTTATCGAAGTCGTATGGCGCCATATAGTTTCATGTTATAGTCGGTGTCTTTTTCAGCATATAACTAGTAATTAGATGATTTTCTTTAGTTGGTTAATGTATCGTGCATCAATTTGGATCGGAAACTTGGCTGTGATTTTCGAACGAAGACTATATACATGAACTATGCATCATCCTGTCACATGTGAATATGCAGAGCTGAAGAACAGAATTGAGAGGTACTTAGGAGGTGACATGGACGCTCTTCCTTCCATCTTTGAAGGCATACTTGTGAGAAAGTTGAGCGGTAAACATGATGAAACTGATGATGAATTGATGGAGGATTTTCGATCCAAGACCCAGAAAGATGAGGATCAACAGGTTCAGTCAGATAAGGATCTCACTGATTCTGATGAAGAACTTAGTGACTGAAGAAGTGGTTTTTAGTTGAAGAAACTTGTAGCAAAAATGTGATAATCTAGTTGACCATGCAAATCATGTATACATTTTCGGACTTCTTGGTGTAACCTCCGGCTTCTATCTGAAACACAAGAGAGAGGAACATCGTTACAGGATTGCAGTCAGCTAGCTCTGTGATAATTTAGTTGACCATGCAAATCATGTATACATTTTGGAAGTGGTCACCTTCTTTCTGATGCAAGCTCTTGTAATTAGTCCTATGTTTCTTGTGGGATCTTCAAGTTTATAAAATGGCCGAACACATGTTTGCTACCAATCAAAAGAGAGGAAGGGAATGTTGTTTGCTGCACTTGTGTAGCTGTGCGGGTCCCTCTCCTCCCTCTTTCTTGGTAGGTTTTCACTGAAATGGCAGGCTAAAGAAACAATGTAGTTTTTTAAAGCCACATGCAGTAGGGGAGCTCAACGCTAGAAAACTGGTAACACCCCCATTCTGGCATAAAGTAATGGTTCATCAACTATTCTCTAAAATGGAGAGCATCTCTCACTAGAAACCTAGAGAGTGAAACCCTTTGTAAAAACAAAACCTAATCACCTTACCACTTCACCACCCTAACTAAATCACAATCATGAACCCAAACAAAAACGTCAACCTAATCCAAGAACAAGACCTCATGTTAAGAAGAATGGGCCGTACATTCTCTGCTCAAGATGGAGATCTAGTGTCAGAGGATAGTATTTTCTTGAACGTAGTTATTGGGAAAGCTAAAGATCTGAGAGATTTTCATGAAAACGCAATTTAAGACTAGGTTATATTCCATTGGATCACACATGACAAGATATCAGTGAAAAAATAGGAAAATTATCTTTTTTTTTTTGTGTGGATGCAAGAGACAAGGAATATTTGGCAGCTTTAGGCTCTACAAGCTTCCAAGGAGCGCTTTTCCTCTTTACCTTATGTAAAGCGAAAGACTCATTCCAATCTGACAAATTAATCCATGCACCTATCTGAGTAAAACTAGAAGGTTTACCACTTCTATAATCCTCACATAGCCAGAAGAACACTGCAAAGAATAGGTCGAGTGTTGTATTCTGATAATAAGTCGACGTCTCCAAAATTCAAAGACTATCTTAGAGCCTGGGTGGTCATCCCTACCAACAACCCTTTTATCTCGGGTTTCTTCTTCGACTATTAAAATGGAGATCTAGAATGGGTGCAATTTAGGTATGCAGGAGTGTTTGTTTTCTGCTCAAAGTGTGGACGCATAGGTCATAGATGTCAAATGACGTTTGGAAATCGCATAAAAACTTTGACATTGTTTTGGAGAACATGGGTCAAGGAAACGCCCAACCTTATATCTCTCCCACATTGCATCCTCTATTCACAAATCATCTTATAGGGCTCAAGAGAGTAGAAAGAAATAACACAACAGAGATAAACTTGGTTAATTACTCTTGGGATAGGGATGAGGAAAGAGATAGTCCATAAGAGAAAATCATATTAGAGGATGATAATGAAGATAATACGCAAGAACACTCATCATCCAGTGACTCAGAATATTCAGGTAACCCAGACGGACCAGGAAACAACAACAATCTTAACAACGACAATTCATAAGATGATCATTTATTCTCCCAAGATCAAGATCCTCTCCCTAGTTTTGAGGGATCAATCTTGGGGAAACGCAAAGGAAATGATATGGGTAGTTCTTCAGGTCAAGGAAGAAGTACAATGCAAAAATATCATCAAGATCAAAATCAAACCTATCAACCAGCTGATGATAAGAATCAATGCAATTTTCTTCAAGCAAGAGCGACAAGATGAAAAAAGCAGGCATGCGCCAAAAATCGAGAGTGGGAAAGCATGAAACATGCAAGTATTTATGGAAAAATTTAGGGTAGCAGGAGAAGGATTTTACAACTCGAAAATTTTTACCTCTGACCCAAAAAATTTACTCCTTTAACTCCCCTATTAATTTCATTGCATCAAATTACTCTTTCAATCGCCCTATTTCTCCTCTCATACAAGGAGAAACATGTAATTTACCTCGTAAATGACCTGTATGCCAAAGAAAGAACTGAAACAGTATGCAAAGAAACTTTACGCTTCTTTATTCTTCTCAAATGCTTTTATTTTTCTTTCAACCCCCACCCCTTTTCATTTATATCTTTGTCTCTTATCTCCCCTCCATTTAACCCACTCCTTAACTAATAAAAGCCACAACATTATCTTCTCCACCTCCCCCCATTTTTGGAAACCTCAAACAATGGAAAGCGACTCATCATCAACTTTTTCCAAAGAAAGAAACCAACCTATGGTCCCCCTCATGGACCACACCTTGAAAAACAACATTCCCCTAGAATCTCCCAGTGATTCTAAGCTAGCCAACCTTTTTACCAAAGTCTAACTCACTGAATTTGATAACTTTACATTTCTACAGACCCATTTTCCGACCCCTTTATCCCATTCGGGTCCATGGACTATTTAGAGCTCAACAACATATTTAGCTCCAACAACTTATCTCAAAATTTTGAGCCCTCATCATTTGAGTCAAACAGTTTAGCCTAAAAGGAAACCCAAGAAAAAAAACACCGAGCTAAAATTTGAACCTTGCGACGGGTTGCGCCAAGTGGTCCAATCATTTCTTAAACACAAAAACACTAGTTGAACCCCACAAAAAGCCCAAACTGATTGCAAATCCCAAATCTCTCAAGCCCTCTAAAGGCCCCATCACATTCCTCAACCTAAAACACACAAGTCAACTTACCAACCCAAGTCAAACCTTTTAACCCTATAAAGCAAGATTTCACTTCAAAACCCCCCACTAAACTCACCATAGTGCGAACTCTTTCTTCTCGGCTCACTCGGATATTCAGTTTGAAAATTTCGAAAACCCAATGGGAATATAAGAGGATCTTAACAAACCGCCCCCTCCTCAAGCAATCAAGCCTCCCTTCAAGTTTAAGATTCAAGAAGACCCTAACTATCCCTATTTTCCACACAATTCAGTCAAGAGGAGAAGAGTTGAGAGTGAGAGAGTTCATAACTAGGCACCTTCAGGCTACCTGGCATTGAACCTCATTGAAAATTCTACAACATCCTCTCCCGAGCAAAATTTTGAGAAGATCCCTAATCTAAACTTGGTGTCCCCAACTATAGCTTTTCGGGAATTCTATCAAGAAGGCAAGAGAAAAAACTCCAAAAGCAAAACAAGAGAAAAGGAATTATGATGTTTGGATTGAACCAAGAAGACGAAAAAGAAGATTGAAGCTCAACTTTTGTCGTTCTGGACTACAAGGATGCGACTGGCCAAAATCAATCTTCCAAAGCAGGATGAGTATTCTAAGTTGGATTTGCAGAGGGTTGAGTTTCAATTCCTCCCCTCTGTACTCCATTATCTTGAATTAGGCTAGTAATAATAATTTAGAACTTTATTTTTCTTGCTGAAACTAAGTGTAGTGTTGCTGTACTTGAACCAATTTTCAATAGGTGGGTGTTCAATGGGTGTACGGGGTTTAAGTCCGATAACAATAGTGGCGACTTATTCTTGTGCTGGCATCGGAGTATAGCAGTTTCAGTTATTTTTAGCTCTGACAACGTAATAGCTTGTAACTTCAGGATATGAATGCTATGTAGCATTTGTGTACCGCTCCCCAGTTCTACAAGATAGTCAGTTTGTGTGGCATGCAATCTCCAAAACCATTAGTGAGCATAGTGAAAGTTGGGTGTTGATATGTGATTTTAATTAGGTATAATGCTCAATGCATACATAAATAGGAGGAAACCCAATATTGAAGGGTGCAAAACAATTCATTAGTTGGAAGATGGAACATAAACTGTTAGACCTACCCTTTCATGGAGTTAATTTTACCTGGACAAACAACAAAGATGGATTAGACACAATAATGGAAAGAATTGATAGAGCTATATGTAACCCAAACTGGAAAAATGATTTACCAGATGCATCAATTACAAACCTTCCAATTCTACTCTCGAACCACAGTCCAATCATACTGCAAACACATCCAAGTTCAACTAAAAAAAGAGGCCTTACAAACTGGACAGTTGGTGCCCACAAAACGAAGAGATCAAAAATAAAATTAAAGATATTTGAAATGAACACATTTTAGGTTCTGAAGCCTTCAAGTTGCAAAGAAAACTAGGTCATTTCTTGTTTGAAGCAAAGTCTTGGTGCCTAGCTCATAACAACGATCATACAATTAATTGAAGTGAAATACAAGAAGAAGCTACAAGAGCCCAAGAAGGCATTTAAGACGTTGTTCAAGCTTCCACGAGCATCAAGATCTCAAAAATCTCTAAAAGGTATTTCTAAGGTAAAGTGGGATTACTTGAAACAAAGATCCAAGTCTAAGTGGGATGCATTTGGAGATAACTCAACATCTTTTTTCTTCAAAAGCGTCACGATAAGAAGTTCTCGAAATGAAATAAGAGCTATTAAGAACCAAGAAGGCAAGTGGATGGACTCTCAAGAAGATCTAAAGGACGTTTTTTACAACTACTTCAAGGAGCTCTTTACACCTGACCCCTCAATCCCAAAAGTGTCACATAATGATCTTATCTTTGACTATCTTCCAAAACTTTCTCCTTCCCAGCTAAAGATCATTTCCAAACCATTTTTGGAAGAGGAAAATAAGATAGCAACTTTTAGTCCCAAACCTTTAAAATCTCCTGCCCCATATGGCTTCTCCCTAATTTTTTCCAAAAAAACTAGGATGCTGTGAGTCAAAGCATGATTAATTTAGTTGTTTCCTTCATCAATAGTGATCACCTTTTGAAAGAACAAAGCAAACGTTTATAACTCTCATTCCCAAGAAAGACATACCAGAGTTAGTAAACGATTTTAGACTAATTAGCCTTTGTAACACCTCATACAAAATCATTTCCAAAACCTTAATGAACAAGCTAGAATAAATCCTCGGAGATCTAGTAGGGGAATTCCAGAATGCTTTCGTTCTCGGTAGGTAAATAACGGACAACTGCCTAATTTCTCATAAAGTGATAAACTAGGTGAAGAAAAGAAAAAGAGGAACTTTGTATGCAGGTATCATAAAAATAGATCTCAGCAAAGCATATGATAAAATCAGATGGGATTTCGTTCACGTCATCCTCAAAAAAATGAACTTTCCAAGCAAATGGATCAAATGGATTCGAGAATTCCTCTCAATAGTCTCATACTCCATCCTCATCAATGGTGAACCTACAAATTTCTTCAAACCTTCAGAAAGGCAAAGACAAGGAGACCCTCTTTTATCTTAAATCTTCGTTCTATGTATGGAAGTTTTATCGACAAATTTAATAGCAGCCCAAAATGATAAGTCCATACATGGTTTAAAATTTGCAAGGTCAACTCCTTCTCTCTCTCACCTCTTCTTTGATGATGACGCCCTCTTTTCTTCAAAGGTATCCCAAAGTATGTTGGAAGCTCAAGGAAATTATCACAAACTTTTGTAATAAATCGAGTGAAATGATCAGCAATGATAAATCTATAGTCCTATTTAGCCGCAATACTCCTCGCCATTTTGTTTCACTTATGAGAAATCAATTAGGGGTGAAGAATAGAACTCTATTGCCATTATTTGGGATGCCCTATGGAAGTGGATGGAAGACATACTCTAGCCTTTGAATCTATAGTAGAGAAGATCAACACCAAGATTCTATCATGGAAGTTCATTCACCTGTCATACACAGCTAGATTAATTATCATAAATTTCATTTTGTGTTCCGTAGCGTCTCACATGCTACAAAATCTATCTCCTCCCAAAAAAAAACCACAAAAAAATAGATACCACTCTACTTAAATTTTGGTTGTCATCTTCTATGGACCAAAAAACCTATTTATTGGAGAAAAATAAGTCTTATGGAATTACACAAAAAAGATGGAGGCCTTGGGCTCAAAAACACGATGAACATGAATAAGACCCTTTTAGTGAGTCAAGCTTGGCGAATCTTCAGCTATGACTCTTCCCTAATCAAGAAGCCGTACATTGCTAAGTACAAAAAGGACCCTCTCACAGCTAGCCTATCAAACTCTTAATGTCCCGATTCCTCTTATGCATTTAGAAGGATGTGTAAAGCATCTTCAACCTTGAGCTCCAAGTTTAAACATAGCATAGGATATGGAAGGAAAACCTTCATTTACAATCACTGGTGGGTAGGAGATAAAAGATCAATCCTCCGAATCTCTCTCCTTCGGCTTTCCAGAATTCAAAGGTATCAGATCTTATTATTAAAGGTCAATGGAATGCAAATATCATTTGGAATCAATTCAACAAAGCTACAACAAAGGAAATTCTGGCTTCACATCTCCCCTTCAGTAATAATGATGATAGTATATATTGGAGCGACAACAATAAAGGTCGATACTGTGTTAAATTAAATTACTGGAACCTCTAGAGTGTTCATAATCCTATCATTCCTGCAGAGTGTGGGGTTTTGGAGACTTCTTCGGAGCCTAGACATTCTTTCAAAATGGAACTTCTTCATTTGGAAAATCATTAACCGCGCACTTCCAATAGCATATGATATCATGAAAGAAATATTCAAGTTGATAGAAATTGCAAGAATTTTGTCAATCTGAAACTGAATCTTTAGAGCATCTCTTTCGGGATTATAATTTCTCCAATATAATTTGGATGAGTACTTTAGGTATCCGTCCAAATTTAGGAAACTCCATACCAATGGGAGATTGGATCAAGAACTTTTTGAACCTGTTATGCGAAAGGAAAAAGAATGTCCAAGAGACTAACATCGAAGAAGAATTTGACTCTTTCGTTGCTTCCCTATGTGCTATTTGGATTCATTGAAACGAAAAGGGATTATCCATATCTATGAAGATCACAAATGCAGACAAAAAAGAACAAGATTGCTCCACTCAAATCCTGAGGATTTTACGATACAAAACCCATATGCAAAGAACGACCACCTTTCTTGGACTAGTGGTGTTATAAGGAACAACACATTAGACTATTTCCAAGTTGATGGGTCATGGAAAAGGGATGCAAAACAAGAACAAACAGACAACGACAATAGCATGGGTTAACAAGAGTGATAAAGAAAATTGAGAAGCTATAAAGTACTAGCAAATACTCCAACTCCGACAAAAACCCAAGCTATCCTTCATTGTATCAGGAGCCTGAAGACTGACGCCAAATCAATCTCTATCAAATCGGATAGTAGAGAAGTGATCTCAGCTCCCAAAGATTCAAACAAGGCTCCAACCGAAATCAAGAATATTATTGAGGAAATCAAATTCCAGTCCAGGAATCTAGACAACGGTTGTTCGCCGCGTCTGTCCTAGCCCCTAGCATGGACAACGGTTGTTTGTCGCGCATGTCTTAGCCCCTAGGCTTGTGACCTCGACTAAGCTCGAGCTCATTTTCAGGCTCGGCTCGAACTCAACTCGAGCTCAGGTTCGATTATGGGACTTCATATAATTTTTAATATATAAAAATAATTTTTTAATATAAAATTATTTCTTTATATAAAATATTTATATTAAAAAACATTTTTTTAGTATAAAATAATAATTGAGTTGTTCACGAGCTTTTCGAGCCGAGCTCTGCTTAGCTAAGCTCGACTCGTTTAAGTCTCAAGCCGAGCCTGAACTCGAGCCGATCCCGAAGTGTTCGCGAGATTGTCAGGCTTATTATTACTCCTTTTAGCTTTGTTTTTCTTCTTTTAGATTTTAGATCTTGTTTATGTAGTTAGCTTCTGATAGAAGCTTATTGTACTGCTTCTCCTCATGAAGCTAGATCTAGGTTTTTGGTTCTTTTTTTTTTCCATTTCTTTGTACGTTTGTTTTCCTAGTGGTCTCTCCTAGAGATAGGGATTCCACTAGTTCATAGTGTTATTTCCGTAAGATAAGCATTTCACTAGGTCCTCCCTGTATCTTTTTAAAAGTACAATAAAATATAGCTAATTAGTTTTTAGGCCCGAGTTATGCCCCATATATATTTTTCATTTATTAATATTTTTACGTCAAAACGATAACAAATGTTTCTTGATGTTATGTAGAGCTGGACTAGTAAATATATTGTTATCCCTCAACAGGTTCTTGAATGGAGACTTGTGCAACGATGTCCTAATCAAATGATCCCGAACCTAAGCTTCGTTCCTGAACCTCCAAAAAAGGGACCCACCCTGGAGGTTTGGGCGGTGGCTCCCCCTTCAAAGTTTAAGTCAGGTATCATGAGTAATAAGGGCAAGTAAAGTTTAGAGAAATAAAGTAGAGAGAGGTTTTCACAGAGTAATAGTACACATTGCTCAGAAAAAGGTACATGTCTCCTGATTTCAAGGACTATTTATAGTGTTTGGGGTCTGATTGCTGTTCTTTGAGGTCACCCTAATTTAAGGGCACATGATTGGCTAAACATTTGAAGTATGTCATATGGCAGGTGTTGGAGTACAAGGTGACACTCAAGAAGAGGGGGGGGGGAGGGTTGAATTGAGTGACAAAAACTAATCGCTTTCCGCAAAAACGCTCTATAACACTATGCCTAATACAACGTGATCGAAAAATTCTCCGATCTGAGTTTTTGCGAAAACTAACTTGTAACATAATATGAAATCAGTGAATTCAAATAATAAACACCAGAAATAACGTGGTTCAATCTCACCTATGAGATCTACGTCCACACAAATAGACTCTTTATTATTTGAATCCTAAGATATCAAACTCTTGATATAATATGATTCCCCCACTAATAACTCTAGTAGTTATCCTCAACACTTAACCCTAAGTGTCGCAACTCTCCATAATTAATGAAAGTACAGATTGAATAAATCTTCAAAAGCGTGCTTCTTATTCAAGCAAATTAGAGGACAATTACAAACGTTGAATAGTTACCTAAACTGATTAGAACTCTGTGCCAAACTATGTGCTTTAGGACTTAGTTTTCAGCTCTCGAAAGCTCCGATATTTTATTTGAAAATGTAAGTTATGAAACTGAGTTTGTATCCCTTTAATAGCTTATTTTATGAACGAAAATCCTTCTCTAAGTTATGATTATCTTTTACTCCTAAGATTAAGGGTTAAAACTTTTCCTTTATAAAAATGAATTTTATCTCTTTATAAACTCTAACTTTTTCTTGAACCCTTATAAGATGAGAATTCTCAAACCAACTTTTATCTAAAACTTGATAACCAAATAAGTTTCCCTTTCTTTTATTGTCTTTATTAAACTCCTTTTCATTTTCAAATTCTTTTAGTAAGCGTTTTCCTTTGAATCGATTATTACAAAATTCTTTTTCGGTTTTCATAAAATCCTTTTTCAAATTGGTTTTTTCACCGGCGTGGTGCGGGCGGTTTTCTTGCACTAGTGGAAAAATAAGGAAGGGATGCGCTTTTCAAGCGCAACCCTTCAAGCTTAGAAGGGCTGCGCTTTTACCTAAAAAGCACAGCCCTTCCTACCAAAAAAAAAAATTTTTTTTTTGACAATTTTTTACTCATATATTAATCTCACATTTTCTGAATTTTAACATTTGCATTAAACTTTAAAGTAAACCATCCAAATCCAAAAGGAGAATAAGAAATATGGTCAGGAAAACTAAAACTAAAACAAGAAATCAAAAAATGTTATCACATAGAGAATTCTACAATGCAACTAAACCCAAAACAAAAAAAAAAAGAACGAAATGAAAAAAAAGGGACAAAAACTAATATACAGAAGAGAAGAAATTATAGATCTGAAAATACAAGAACATTAATCAAAAACAAAGATTTAAGAAATTCTAGATCTGAAAAGTCAAAAACTCCCTCCAAACATTGACCTAATAATGTTTAAATACGTAAAACAAAACCCTAATACATAATTAAGGAAATAATAAAATTCAAAAATACTTAAAATGCCTATTTCGAGCCTTAAACGAACTCGGATGGCTTAAAAAGCCTATACATCCCAGCATAGCACTGTGTTTGACTCGTTGGCCCGTTCCGCTTCCGAAAAGGTATCACAATAGCCAATCGGACTCCGTCGGCATGATTAGTGCAAATCATTTCAGGCTTTTTGTCGCGTTTCTGGGAGTTTTTGAGAGAGAAGAGAGGATGAGAGAGAAGGAGGGAAGGGAGGAGGGACGTGAGGGAGGAGAGTGTAGGAGGAAAAGGGAGGAGGGACGTGAGAGAGGAGAGAGAAGGAGGGATAATATATTTGAAGCCCGCGAATTTTTTATTTCAAATTTTTTTAAGTAAGGCGGTGCTTTTCTTCAAAAGCGCAACCCTACATAACAGAAGGGCTGCGCCTTTGAAGAAAAGCACAACCCTTCACTTAGTAGGGCTGCGCTTGGAGAAAAAGCGCAGCCCTTCTGAATGTAAAAAGGGTTGCGCTTGTTCTACCAGCGCATTTTCTTCAAAGGCGCAACCCTTCTGTTATGTAGGGCTGCGCTTGTTGAAAAAGCGCAGCCCTTCCTTTTTTTTCCCCTAGTGTTGATCGGGCGACGGGTGGTTTAATTTTCACCAAGGTTAAGGTTGCGAAAGAGAGAGGGAGAAGGAGAGAGCTGAAATTATGAAAGGGAGGGAGGGGGTTTCACTGGTTTGGGAAGGAGGAGGCTGGGCTATGGAACCGGGGTAGAGATTAGGGCTGGGGGTTTTGTGTTTGGGCTAGGAGTTTTGTTTGGGCTGGGGGTTTTGTTTGGGCTGGGGGTTTTGTTTGTGCTAGGGGTGTGAAGGGCAAGGAAAGGGTTGTACAGTGATTATTAGGAGCGCCTTGAACTTTTTATTTTAAAAAAATTGAAAATTAAAAAGAAAATTCGAAACAATTTGGTTTTCGGTTCAAAGCATCATCACTTTAATTTTGAGAAATTGTGACACATGACTTTTCAAGGAAATTCATGAAGCAACTGTGGTGTATTCTATCAGGACAACATCAATAGCTCTTTTTATGAGTCCTATTTTATTTGAAAGATATGTTCTCAATAAGCTTGACAATAAGTACTTTAACTCCAATTAAGACAACTAAGCATATTATTCCACTAAGTTCCAGAAATAAATCCCAATGCCACTCGATGTTTTTTAAAACGTTCACGAGCAAATGGTTTGGTGAAAATATCGGTTATTTGATCATCAATAAAAATAAATTCAAGGGCAATATTACCTTTTTCTACATGATCACGTAAACAATGATATCTTATTTTAATGTGTTTTGTACGTGAGTGTTGAACTGGATTTTTTGGGATGTTTATGGCACTTGTATTGTCACACATAATTGGCACATTACAAATCATAACTCCAAAGTCTCGAAGTTGTTGTCTTACCCACAATACTTGTGCACAACATGAGGCAACTGCAATGTATTCAACCTCGGCAGTTGAGAGAGTAACAAAATTTTGTTTCTTTGAAGCCCATGAGATTAGGCATGGACCTAAGAATTGGTTGTTCCAGATATGCTCTTCCTATCTACCAGAAACCCTGCATAATCTGCATCAGAAAAGCCAATCAAGTCAAATTTCCTCCTTTAGGATACCATAAATAAATATATGAGAATACATTTGACAGCCTTGAAGTATGATGTTTGTTGAACTGCCAGTATCAATCAAAATTCTTCTCACCCTCAGATTTGGTATTTTCATCTCCACCACTAGGGGATCATCATGGGGGGTCTTTGACTTTCCCCGATCCAACTCGCTGAATACCATTTTAAGGAACGAATCAACCTCTGCATGATTAGCTAGCAAAAATTGGACAAATTCCCTGAGGTAGTTCTTGTGCCCTCTGTTGGTTAGCCAACCAGCAACAAAGAACAACATCTTCATCATTACTTTCACTTTCCTTCTTTCTGCTCTGACGATCATATTTATTCTGAAACTTCCTTCCCCTTTGGGGGAAGTATGAATTCATCTTCCCTTTCCAAGCTAAATCCTCCAAAGCTCTCTTAAGGTGCTTATACTCGTTAGTCTCATGGCCACAATCCTTATGAAAGTGGCAACACTTGCTTTTATTCCTGTTTCTGTATAGAGTCTTCATCTCTGCTGGAGCCTTAAGCTCATGCTGATCTTTAATCTCTATGAGAATGGAGTATTGATATTTGAGGAAGACTATAGGCTTTGCCGAAGTTTCAGATCCTCTTCTTTAACTTCGTCGGAACGAAGTTGTGTTGGAAGTCAAGGTTCATGTCCCAGTTTTCTTAGGATTGTTTTTCTTTAGCTGAGTTACTTCTTCAACCTTTTTAGACCCCGGATGCTCCGCTTCCGCATAAACATCAGTGGCATGGATGAATGCTTCATCTTCTCTGAGAGCCTTGGCTAGAGTAGTGATCTTCTTTTTCACAGGGTCAAATTTAAAGCTTCGTGGCCTCAACCCTATGATGAAGGTGTCAAAGGCCACCCTAACATTGAGGTCCTGAATTTGTAAAGCCTCTAGATTGAATTTCTTGACAAAACATCGCAAAGCTTCTTTCGGTCCATGGATGATCTTACCCAAGTGCATGCTAGTCTTTTTCTCTTGCCGATTTGCCAAAAAATGACTGGTGAAAAGGTAGCTGAATTTTGTGAAGTTGTTAGCTGAGTTAGGGGGGAGATTGTTAAACCATTTATGAGCCACTCCTTTTAGAGTGGCTCGAAACTTTTTACACCAAGTGGCATCCTCCACAGCGTGGACATACATCTGGTGCTTATATGCAGACAAGTGATCATCGGTGTCAGTTGTTCCGTCAAAAGTTATATTGTAGGAAGCTTAACCTTTAGGAAGGGGGGAACCTCCATGATTCTGGCCGGGAATGGAGTCGGCCAGTTAATCTGGAAAGCTCCCAGCTGTCCCTCAGTGGGTATGTGCTCCCTAAGGTATTCCTTTAGCACCGGATTGGAGGAGGTGTTTCCAAGCACTAGTCGCCTGTACACCATAGATTATAACACTGTTTTTTCCTACCTTAGACGAACAGGAGAAGGACCTAAATTTCTCCCTTCTGTTTTAGATGACAACCTCAATGGAAGATCCATCAGATGTGGGGTAGATCTTGTGGCCGAGCGTTGTAAGGTTGCAGCTTTCATCGCCTCCAGATACTCTCGAGCATCTGTTTACATCCGACGTCCATTTGGGTGGGCATTATCTTGAGTTCTAACTACCAACTTCCAGTCCATCTTTCTTCGTTGCTCACTAACTTTTGGCTGCTTTTCCTTGGCCGTCCTCTTAGAGAGTTCCAGACGAACATGCGGTTTGGACCTGGACGAGTCTCTTGGGAATTCCCCCTAAGAGGATTGACAGCAACTGGATCTAGGTTTACTTGAAAAAACAACATATTGTTCTTGATCTGCTCCTCGACGACTGCAACCATCTTAGTTTGAAAATTATTCATGACGTTCTCCAGATGGGCAGCAGTCACCGGACGCTCAAGGTTTTCCTGAATGAAATGCTCTCGACTTGTGCAACAGTGTCCTGGTCAAATAATCCCAAACCCGAGTTCCGTTCTCAAACCTGCAAAAAAAGGGACCCACCCTGGAGGTTTGGGTGGTGGCCCCCCCTTCGAAGCTTAAGTCGGGTATCATGAGTAATAAGGGTAAGTAAAGTTTAGAGAGAGAAAGTAGATAGAGTTTTCACTGAGTAATAGTATGCACTGCTCAGAAAAATGTACCTTTCTCCTGATTTCAAGGACTATTTATAGTGTTTGGGGTCTGATTGATGTACTTTAAGGTCATCCTAATTTAAGGGCACCTGATTGGCTAAGCAATAAGATGGGCTTGTACTTTCCCCAAATGGGAATTCGTACTTCAGCCATCTCCTTTTTGCCTTGTACTTCTATTTGCAGATAGGAGACACGTGGACGCTCCAGATGGATCCACGTGTTCACAAAAAAATCTGCGTGTTTGTCGACGGACTTTTTACCAATGGCCCAAATATCCATCGGTAAAATAAAAAATACCAACGTATTTTACCGATGGATATAAACACCGACGGATAAAATATATTACCGATGGATATTGTAAACCATCGGTAATTACCGATGGTTTGATGGCGGTACCGCCGGGTCAGCCGACAGTAATAATACTTTTTTCTTTTTGTTTTTTAGAATTAAATTTACCGTCGGCTCCGTGTTTTTACCGATGGATTATCCATCGGTAAATGTTTTTTGCTAAGTTTCTTGTGTGTCAGTTCCCTTAAACCCTCACTATCTCTCTCTTATTTCACCCGCCTCCACATCTTATTCTCTCTCCTCTTTCTTCACTCTCTTCTCACCCTCTTTCTTTTTTTCATCTTCAATTCTTCAACCTCAAAACCTCAATTCTCATCATCTCAAATTAAAAAGTAAGTGTTCTCTCCTTTTTTTTTGTTTTTTTTTCTTTTTCCTTTTTTTGTGGTTTTATTTGTTTCTTTTTCGTTTTTTTTCCTATTTCGTTTTTTCTAGGTTATTTTAGGTGGGATGCGAGTTGGGCTGGGCTAGGGTTGCACGATTGTGCGAGGTTGGGGTTGGGGTTGGGTTGGGGTGGGGTTGCAGGTTGTGGGTAGGGTTATTCAAGGTTTTAGGTGGGTGAGTTCGTGGGTGGTTTCGATTTTTGGGTGGTTCGTGGGTGGTTAGGATTTTTGGATGGTTTGGGTGGGTGGGTTCGTGGGTGGGTGGGGTTAATTTTGTTTTTGATTTGATTTTCTTTGGTTAATATTGTCAGAATTTTTTTAAATTTGATTTTCTTTGGTTAATTTTGTTTTTTTTTTATTTTCTTTGGTTTATTTGTCAGATTTATTATGCTATTCTATTTTTCAGATTTATTATCATAATTTACTTCATTTTATTTAATTATTATCATCAGTTTCTGTATGCATTTGGTGTGTAATTTATTTTAATTCAGTTATTGTATGGTTTATGTTCATTTTTTTTTCTGATATGTGTTTTGTTTTTTAATGTTTTTGGTTGCAGAATTTGATTCCTCAAGATTGAAGATCTAGAAATTTAGTTATTTTATTTAGAAATTTTTTATTTTTTGTTTCAAATTTATCATATTTTAATTGTATTAGTTGTATTTGATATTAAGTATATTAGGTTTTTTTTTATTAGATTTATTAAAGTTATTGTATTCTTTTTGGAAGCACATATGTAACGTTTTACAGATTGTTAAATGAAATGTTTATTTTATTACATTGTAGATGTACAAAGTCTTGATTCTAGTTTAATTGCATTTTTTATTCTATCAAATAATATGGAAAAGAAAATTTTTAAGAAAACATACGGACTAAAAATAGCAGCAATTACCGACGGTTTAATCTGTCGGTAAAATGATCAATACCGTCGATATTTTGTGACGGACAATATCTCCGTCGGTAACTAAAAAAACCAACGGGAACTGTTACCGACCGTTAATCTGTCGGTAAATTCTGAATTACCGACGACTAATTTTCCGACGGCTGGCCGTCGGTAACAAGGTTACCGTCAGACACCACGTTTTTATCGACAGATTTTGACCGTCGGAAAAGGGTGATTTTCTTGTTGTGGTTCCTTAGGGAGCCATTGATTTCCACGCTACAACACTTGGTACTGTGGTTAAGATTGTAGTACTTAAGGTTGAATTTTCATTATTTTTAATGTATGTGGATTACATAGAGAAAAACACCATAATGGAGAGAGCAGCATGACATTGTTCATTGTTCAGGAACACATTTTTTCAGTTGATCTTTTAAGAGTATACCTATTTTTAGTTTAGAATTAGGCAACGACCCAAGTCCAATATTAAGAAGAGAACGAACCACCTTTATGAATATAGTGATTAGTTTCGTTCTTTCAATAATCTCATTCTTTAATCCATTTGATAACTAGTTTAATCCATATTGTGATTAGTTTAATCCATTTAATGATTAGTTTAATCCATTTAGTAAGATTGTCCGGTTATTTTTGCAAAAATTGTCTGCTTTAAATTGAGATTGAAAGGGAAACCAAGGAAGAAGATGAGAAAAGATAACTAGACTGGTCCAACACGTCTACGAATAGTGTTGGGTTAGAGTGATTTGGAATGGTCTTGTTAGAAGAATTTAGGATTGAGTTTGTCTAAATTTATATTAAAAGTAGACCGCCTATTGTAATAATTTGATTAATATATTAGTATAGATATGGTTGATAATGGTAATGACATATTCATCTTTTATTATTACTTTCTTTGGTCAATATTACTACATTCATGATTTAGTATACAATTTTTTTTTTGCTAAATTATACTCCTTCTATATTTTCTTTATCTTTCCTACATTCATTGTGTGCATTTGTCAATGCACTTCTTTTGATCTTACAAGTCTTTCACTGCATATTAATAAAAAATACGATTTTTAACCATATATCCCCACAATTTTTTTATTCAGCATATACCCTTGGTGTTTTCAAAATTCACCGTATACGATTCGGGCGATCATTCATCGGAGTCTGATGCCCCTTTTCACCTAGAAAAGGAGGCTGACTAGGGAGAGGACAATGATCGTGCTGCAGATGCGTTAGATGCATGGATGGAGTGATTTGAGCTAGATGCTGATAGGAATGCTTTACTTGGCGTTGAGGTGACAGGTGATGAGCTGCCACCCCCCCTCAGGTTCGCGTTTATCTCAATATTGTAAATATTCAATATGTAATTTACTTGTTCGTTCTCTAATTTAATTTCCTTATTTTGATTCTTAGATCCACGTCAGACCACTACATATTATGGTGCACAAGGGAGCGGGAAGAAGTCAAGTGGGAATCCAAAGGCATCTAGAAAGAGTAAACGAGGTCCCACGATGAATCTCCACAACACAGGAGATACGGTCTTAGAGTTTGATGATTTGGGAAGACCAACAGGTAAATAGATGTAATTTATCATACTTAGCTTATTAAAACTTCATGTTTGGATTTCTAATTGTTTCTTTATTAGGTCAATGGCGAGCCAAGTATGGTATTTGGATCAGTCTTTCTATACGGAAGCTGAACATCAATTGGTCATGGAGACACATTTCTCCTACCTAGTTGGATTTGATGTGGACAGACACTATGGTAAGCACCTCTAACATATCATATATACTTAGTTTCATGTATTTATTGGTAGTTTTGATTAGTAATAAAACATATAGACAACGTGTAACTAGGGGTGTTAACGAGCCGAACCAAGACCGAGCATACCCAGGCTCGGCTAGGCTCGAGAATGAATGAGTTCGAGCTCGAAGCTCGTCGAGCCTAAAAAATTTAGGCTCGGCTCGAGCTCGAAACGAACAAAACCAGGCTCGGCTCGGCTCGAAGCTCGGCTCGTGAAAATTAAAATTTTAAAAATTTAAATTTAGCTTAACATTAACCAAGACTTTAGATATAGCCCAATGTTTTGCCAAACTTTTTATAAGTATGGATGTCAGTCTAATTTTCATTAAATTATGCAAGCCCAACAACCATACATTCTACTCCTATCTATAACCCATATATAATACAAGAGGTCCCTTATTACTCTTGCTTTCTCCCCAATGTGGGACTTTTAAAATCCCAACAAAGGAACTCACTTAGGCTTTATAGCGAGCAGTGAGAAAAAGAAGAGATGGGTGCTTTAGATTTTTCTATCATGTGCCTTTTATATTTGGAGATGTGAAGTTTTGCTTTTGCCTCACCGATGTGGGACTTATAAACCTTAACTAAATAAGCTCAACATTATATATGTTTTGTCAAACTCTTTATAAGTATGGATGTTAGGCTTCCCTTGTTACTCTTGCTTCCTCCCCAATGTTTGCTTCCTCCCCAATGTAGGACTTTCAAAATCCCAACAAAGGAACCCACTTAGGCTCTATGTACAACGGGCACCAAGAAGAGATGGGTGTAGTTGTTTTCCATATCATGCACATTTTATATTTGGAGATGTGAAGTTTTGCTTTTGCCTCACCGATGTGGGACTTATAAAACTTAACTAAATAATTCACAAACACTGTGCATTATTCCTCATATTCCCAATATGGGTAGAAGAAAGGTGATAGAATTATATATAGTAAAAGAATTAATTTTATGCTAATCCAAGTTTCTAGGCTTTGCATATTTAATGATTGTCCAATATTATAAAATAAGACAAATCAAACAAAAATTATAATCAACTTAAAAGGTAATAAGCTTATTTAGGGAAAACAAGGTTGGTGTTTACTTTTTCTATCGATGTGGGACAATACTTTTTTACATAAAGCCTATCTTAAAACATTTCACGAACATGTTTTCGAACTTTCGAGCCGAACTCTACTATGCTCAGGCTCGGCTCACTAAGATCACGAGCCAATCTCAAACTCGAGTCGAGCCCTCCCGACCCGAACTTTGACCGAGTCGAGCTCGAACAGTTTGCGAGCCACCCTGGCTTATTAACACCCCTACATGTAACCAAAATAAGCCATTTTAGGCCATTTTGGGCCATTTTCTTTCCAAATGAAAGAATATGAATAGTTTCATGCTAGTTTAAGTTGTAAACACCTCTAACATATCATATATACTTAGTTTCATGTATTTATTGGTAGATTTGATTAGTATTACAACATATAGACAAGTTGGAACCAAAATAAGCCATTTTAGCCTATTTTGAAAAACATAACATGTTTCACATTCCCGACTTGGTTCCATACAAGAAGCAGTACTTGTCTGCTATGAACATTAGATGAAGGGATTTTAAGAGCAAATTGGTATCTGGTTGGATAACAATGACGAGAGTTAGATCAAAGAAAGAGAAGTTAGGTGATAGTCCGCCAGATGTATACCAACACATCAAGAAGGAGGATTGGGCCACCTTCAAAGAAAAGATGACGTCAGATGATGCTATAGTAAGTTTATAATCTAATTATTAACTTGGTTTTTTTGATTTAAATAATATTATACTAACTTAATGTATTTTTTTTATTTTGCAGAAAAAGCGAGAAAAGGCGCTCGAGAGCGCAAAGAAGAACACACATCATCACCA
>NC_079206.1:42210223-42302723 GCF_026745355.1 Beta vulgaris subsp. vulgaris | reverse complement strand
TCGAAACATAGTTTGGACAACCTCAGAATTTTGAGGACTCTGGTCTTCTCACAGAAAAGGGGAAAAAGAGATAACAAGGCGACCAGTCTTCTCATGCCACTAACAAGAGCCGTCTACAAGACCTGATAATGGGGACTCTGGTCTGTCGAGATAAAAAAGCATGTTTAAATGTACTGACAAAGGTAGCCTTGTGGATTCTAAAGTTGTAGGGAGGCTAGTTTCACTCATGCAGCCTCAGAATTTTGAGAGAAAAATAGACTTGACATGGCAATCCATGCTCACTTGTTTTATAGCTACTGCGGTGAAGCTTGAGTTCCTTAGTTTGAGTAGCTAAGAGGTCTACATGTATTAAATCAATGGCTCTAGGAAGTTCACAAGGGTAAAAATTTGAAGAGATGCCAGAGACAAGAAGCTTCTCTCAATGGTTCTAATCCTATGCAGCTAGAGTCTCTTGTCCTTCTCGTACATGTATTTAACCCTGTGAAATACACATTTGGAACCCAACAAACTTTCTTCACTATTGGAACCGTCACTTGCTTTATATAAGATGTTCCTGAAGCTAGGACCACTATTAATATGTATATATTGTATTCTGGTTAATGTAATGTCTTTGTTGTTTGTCCCGCTATTAATATAAATTTGAGTTTGGAAATGCCAGAAGCTGGAATTTTACAATATAAGCAAGAAAACAATCTAATATAACTTCTACTTTTTGTTTCCTCCCTAGTGTTATGAAGTGTTAGCAGCATAGCAATATCTTATTGTGATAGTAAAGTAACTCTTTGCTAATTGCTTTCAATTTCAAGTGACTCACTACATGACACAACCCTTTCATTTCATTTACTATGCTTAAATAAAAAAATATTCGAGTGTTCTCATCAATATTTCCATCCATGTGTATTATTGTCCATGATTCATGGAAAGAGTGACATCAAATTGAAAACGAACCAGTACAAACCGTTGGCTAATATACATTAGTCATAAGGAGAAAAAATATATGCTTTTCATTTCCTATCATAAAGTATACATGGTATCGACATCGAAATGAGTGTATGACATATACACGTCTCATGCAATGAAATCCAATAACATTTGTGTTCCTGTGAACAACTTGCTAAGCTGATTCCGGATCCATTGTTGTCTTGAACACACTGGATAGTTGAGGATGTCACAACGCATCACTAGGATTTGCTGCATGCATCTGAATTTGCTGCTCTAATTTGCAATAAGTAGCAAAAATTAGATATTTGAGTACTGTGCACGGGCCTACACCATGTCAACCAAACACCATTTGTCTTTGTTTCTAAAAAGTACATCACCAATAGATCAAACTGATGACTTAAATGTACATCAATGATGGCTCTAAATTGCATCTACATCACTGAACGTTTTAGTTCTATAATCAATATGACATACAACAATAGTAGCAATGGAGTTCGATAAACATAACTACTAGAATAACCCCCTGGATTGTATATATCAGTTTCAATCGGTACATATAAGGAAAATAATACATATATTGTAAAATTAGAAATTCCATTAGTTAGGACTGATTTCTTGCTTAATACATATACATATGTTGTACATGTAAACTAGAAGTCATATAAGAAAAATAATACATATATTGTAAAATTTTACAATATAATACATGTACATCGCCATGCTTCTATGAGTACATATATATAAGAAATTCCATTAGATAATTGAAATGACAAAGCATTTGTCAGATGTACTCATAGAAGCATGGCAATGTACATGTAATGTACTACTAGTGTATATGTAGTAAAGATCTAATGTACGTTAAGTAAAATTCAATTTCATATAAAAAAATAATAAAGGATCATATAAATCAATTATAATTTTTACAAACAATCTCAACTATTGGTTAACTTGTAATGGTTCCAACAATCCTAAAGCAACCACCACATGATTCATAACTTGCCAACAGTTCAAAATAGGGGAGGTGGTGATGGCCAAATTTTAAGAGCTTATAATTCATGGAGGTCTACTTTCGGAGAAATCTTTGGGACAATCTAAGATAGAAAGTAATTTGGATTGTTTAAAGAAGGGGGCATTGTTCAGACTATTGGTATCAATTATTTGAAAAGGTATCATCACTTATAGGTGTCCAAGAGTTGTTTCATATATATTAGAATAGTAAATTGATAACTCTTAACGAGTTGCAGAAACAGTTCCAGATTTATGAAGACAACACCACATGACACATGAGTTGCATTGGTTTAAAGAATAGGCTACCAAAAAACAGTTTTGACATATACAAGCAAGATCTTACCTATATGAAGACACAAGCATTAGTAGCAACTTAAACTTTGTTTCTTTTCAGGGAATAATAAGTACCAATGATTTTGGGGGTGAGGAATATATATCAATTCTCGAGAACTCAAAAGTCCAGACTCAGTTAGTCAAGCTAGACAACTTTTATTAATAAGATTCTAAGGGCAATGACCTAACATAGGGGGGAATTTGGTTAGAAAGGATATGAACTGCAAAAAGGACACCAAGGAGCAATTAGAAACATGATTGAAGAGGAGCAACCCAATAAGGGGATCTTACTCTTTTGGGCAGACTAAACAGGCCGAATTGAAGATTCGTAAAGATTAATTACAACTAATCATGATTGATTATTATCTATTGCAACTTTGCAAGCATACCATATGAATTATAGAGCTTGAGATGGGATGGACAAGTATCATTTTAGCTTATCGAATCATCATTAAAATTTGCAAAAAGGAAGCAGCTAACAAACTTGTAAAGCTTTATCCTATTTCTACTTTACTCAGCTTGAGTCATTCACCGAATCATCTAAAATTAGATGAGTTCTATACTTCTGATTCTATCATTCAATTCAGCTTTTCGTCGAAAAAATCCTTCAATTAGTTCAAATCAATTATATTTCTATCATTCATCTAAGTCCAAATCTTGAATTGTTTCAGCTTATTAGTGAGTAAATTTTTTTTAAAAAAATGAATTATGTATTTTACTCCAACATTAGAACAAGGATATTACCAATAGTCAATATTTACATCATCAACAATTATCACCAGTTCTCTGACTCATTATCAACTGTCTCAACTAATGGTGGCTCAAAAATACATTGCCAGTGGCTGAAAAGTACATCACTAGTTGCTTAAAAGTACATCACCAATACAAATGCAAATCAAAATACACTTAAAAAGATGGAAGTTTTACCAGACAAAGTTCTAAAAAAATAAAATAAAAGAAACAAGTAAAACATACAAGCAAAAATGAGAATCACATTCTCCAAATATAGCTTAATTTCAGAGTGGCAACATCAAAACTATGAAAATTAAACCTAAAATCCGAGAAATAACTAAAAAATATAGCTTAAAAAATCCGAATAAATACCACTTTGTATCTTGCTCGAGCTTCAATGGAGAACGTCAAATCTTATTCTTGTTTGAGCTTCAGTTGAGGATGAAATCGTTGTTTTGAATCTTGTTCGAGCTTTAATAAAGGACGAAATTGTTGGTTTGCTACATTAGGTCGAGCTACTGTAGAAAGGAAGGTGAAGGAGAAGAAGTTGTAGGTGAAGGAAGCAGGATAGTCTTTTTAAGGATAATGAAATATGATATATGACTGCCGTTAGATTAGAGCAATCCTAGGGCTCAGATTTATTCTCATATAACTAGGTATTCTCACATAACCATGTTATTCTCACATGAGCCCAAATATATATATATATATATATATATATATATATATATATATATATATATATATATATATATATATAGAATTGAGTTCATATGAGAATGCATAATTACATGAGAAATGAGAATGAATTTTACGCTCTATAACTCTTATGAATAAGTGATATAACTCCAATGAAAAAGTGATGTAACTCCAAACAAAAGAATATTAGAGGAAATAAAAACTAAAATTTTTTTTTTTCTTTTTTTGGGTTCAAAATTTTTAGGGGATATAACTCTAATGAACAAGTGTTGTATATATATATATATATATATATATATATATATATATATATATATGTATATATGTATATATATATATATGTATATATGTATATATATATATATATATATATATATATATATATATATTATAATGTATATACATATATACATATACATATATGTATGTATATATATATATATATATATATATATATATGTATATATATATATATGTATATGTATATACAGATTTGGGCTCATGTGAGAATAACATGGTTATATGAGAATACTTAGTTATATGAGAATAAATCCCTGCCCTTAGATCCTCTAATCTAATGGCTGAAATTTATCTCTTCATTAACCCAAAAACACTTTCGTGCTTCCTCGACATACTAATACAAGCAAATTAGCAATTTCGTCCTCCATGGAAGCTCGAAGATGGTAAATTAGCTCGAGCTACTATAGCAAAATAGCGATTTCGTCCTAATTGAAGCTCAAAAAAGATTCAAAGACCTTCATTGAAACTCGAAGAAGATTTAAAGTGGTATTTTTTCGAATTTTTTATGCTCTATTTTCAGTTATTTTTCAGATTTTAGGGTTTAGTTTACAAAATTTTGATGTTGTTACTATGAAATAGAGCGGTGGCAGATGTGATTCTCAATAAATCTCAATTTCATCCTCAATTGAAGCTCGAAAAGATCCAAAGTCCTTCATTGAAACTCGAAGGAGATTCAAAGTGGTATTTTTTCGAATGTTATATGCTCTATTATTCAGTTATTTCTCAGATTTTAGGGTTTAGTTTACAAAATTTTGATGTTGTTACTTTGAAATCGAGCGATGGAAGATGTGATTCTCATTTTGTCTATTTATTTTATTTGTTTTGTTTTGGATTTACAACTTTATAAGGTAAGATTTGTCTGGAATTTGGTTGAAGTGGTCTAAACTTCCATCTTTTATTTTTGCGTAATATGGCGTTTATTTGTTTTGGTTTAAGTGCATGTGTCTGTGATTCTAAGATTAAGCATTCATAATTGGTGATGTACTTTTAAACCACTGGTTATGTACTTTTAAGCTATTGGTGATGAACTTTTAGCCACCATTACTTACATCAGTTGATAATGAGTCCTAAGATGAGTAACTTGAGATTATTGATAATGTTAATATAGGTTATTGATAATATCTTGATGAGTAGCTTGAAATATTAATACTGTAAATATATGTAATTGATAATATCCTAAATAGTATCTTGAGATTATTGATAAGGTAAAAAGGGTAGTCTAAGCTGGAAGTTGCAATGGTCATAATGAGATAAGAAGGAAAAATTTGACAAGCACTAGTTTGATGCTGGATTCTTTTTGCTAATAGTGCGAAGACGCTAACACTTGATTTTTGAGTTCTCTTTTTCTAAATAAGTTTGGGACAAAATGGAATTATCCTTTTAATATCAACTTCCCTTGAAGATGGGGATAGTTATATGTTGCCTGTGATTAAACTTGACCCTATTATGTTGCTGGCAGCAACTAAGTGGAAAGCATTGGAAGAGTTTTCGAAGTAGAAGCTCAAATACTGATTTCACTGCTCATGAGATAAGGTCCATAAACGGATAGGAATTCCTTAATTTTGTGATGCAAGTTGGGTTTTATCGTGGTAGAGAGAGTACCAGAGAGTGCCACCAAAGATTGGTTTATCCTAGCGTACCAGGTGGCGTAAGCAAGATTAGGGACAAGAGTATCATCTTAAGAAAAAGGGGAGATAAAGCAGGGTACATGACTACAAATGGGCAATTTCAAGAAGTTCACCTTTTTGTTCATGGTTTGATTTTAATTTTCATTTTCCAATTACCCATCTCCTTTTGATAGGGTTTTTCCATTAAAGATCCTTTCTTGCTATAGGATATGACTTCATTCAATGCTTGATACTAACTCTTGTAGAGTACACAAGTTGTAAACATATGGTGAAAACTTCTGTGAGTTGATGCATATTCTCTTTAATGTTTCTCTAATCTTGTACATTTATGGGATTTATAGTGAGTCCCCTTGCTTATTTAACCCCTTGCATTCGAGAATATGATATTAGAAATTATAGATTTAATGTTTTTATACTCACTTTGTGCTGTTATGAATTCTGCCTGAATTCTTGTCCAATGCACTATAGAGTTTCATGAATCCCGAACTGGAACTCCCTGATATATTTCAACTCCAGTGCAATAAGCTTTTGTATCATGCTGTACTAATTTGCTGCAATTCTATATATTTAATTGTTTGAGCTTTTTACTTTTATTTATGTTGTTCCTGTTCATTGTT
The DNA here is from genome assembly GCF_026745355.1 of Beta vulgaris subsp. vulgaris. Lineage (NCBI taxonomy): Eukaryota > Viridiplantae > Streptophyta > Magnoliopsida > Caryophyllales > Amaranthaceae > Beta > Beta vulgaris. The sequence continues at coordinate 42,296,464 of NC_079206.1, read as the reverse complement.
GAATTTTTAGAAGTTCCTATTAATTATGTTTATGGTTGTTCTTTTCAGAGGGGTTTTCTTAAAGCTCATGCTGTAGTCTTTGACTGGCTCCCAAAAGTGTTGTCCTGTAGAAGATTGATTAACATTTCCTTTGTCTCTTGACTGTTGTCACTTGACCCTTGAAGCTCTTTTAATTAATTACTAAATATAAATAATTGTGGAAGGGATTATGCAGATTTTGGGTTGCCTAGCTGCTTATTTCGCGTTACACTTGTAATTATTGAAAGATGATTCAAACTAAGTACAATATGCCGCTATGTCCTTTCTTTTTTGTGTGGTTTTTTAGCTGATATATCCATTAAATAGAAGATGTGTTTCAGACTAATGATAAAAAAAACTAAATAGTGAAACTCAGAATTGTTTCTAGATCATCTGTTGTGGTTACTAGTTGGGCAATGCAACTATCATTGGCTTATGAAGTTATGCTCTTTTTGTGTGCATCTTAAATTGTACTTTATGAATCTCTTTAGTATTTTTTAAAACATGAATTTTTCCTACTCTAGAGTGCGGGAATATGTGAATAAAAAAAAATTCAAGAATGGTTTTCATAGATCTCTACGAAGTTGGTATCATTAAGAGAGGTTTCCTTTGTGTTTGTGGGCTATAAAAAATCCTTAGCTTTATTTGGAATGTAGAGGTGGATATTTGCAGCTGCCTAAGGGGAAAATATTGAGAAATACTCTTCTTTGTATATAGGCAAGCCTAACTGATCCAGACAACTTCCCATTTATTTTGCTTAGAACAAGGTAGATATTGATGGTGGGAGCAGCAGACTAGTAAAAATTCTTTTATCTTTTAAATATACGACTTTTTATCCAAGTTTAAGTACTTATGTGTACTTAATTTCTCATATATGAGATTCAATGTACTTATAGTGTACCAATGATGTATATGTGGTTAGGATTTGATGTACATGTGATGTATTGGTATATGGCTTTCACTCTGTGTGTATTGAGCTTTTAGCTAGCTAAATGTGATGTATTGGTATTATATTACAGATTGACTATAATACGTGAGTAGGAAATAAAAAACAGAAGTAAAATTTTTGTAAATAATGCAGGAAGGAGTTTTGCCTTAGAATTGAGTAGTGAGTCTTTATTCGGCCATTTAGTTCAATAGGACTAGAAATATAAGGTTCTAGGAGAAAAAAGGTGTTGTGAAAAAGGGAGAAAAAGAAACTTAACTATTAAGTTATTTTAAGCTATTTGCAACAACATACCCAAGTAAGCCTCATTTTGGAGACAATTAATTGACGTAGATGTTGATCACATCAGTTTGTTTCGATTTCACTTGTTGCATATTGGTTATGAGTTGATATGAATTTTGTATTGAAGGCTATTGTGGTTATGAGTTGAAATAATTTATTTTGAAAAAATTGATAATGAATATATAAATTTTGTTTCTAGGGTCATTTTCGGAAAAGTTTCGGAACCAAAGCAAATACTGCTCTGAGATTTTTAAGGATAACTCAATGTGGTCAACAACCTATGTGAAGAATGCTAAGGCGGTGAAATGAGCGAGTGATAGGAAGAACTTGGATTTGGTATAAGGCTATAAGCGTTTTTTGAGAATTTAGTTCTTCATGAAGTGTCGTAACATAGTTTGGTCTATGTAAGACATATTATGCTTTTTATGCTTATAGTATCAATGATGATTCTTTACTAAATTTTCCTCGTGTCCTGGTATTTATGCTTTCAATCTATGATGTACTTTCAAGTCATTGGTGATGTACATTTGAGTAATCGGTGATGCACATTCAAGTCATTGGTGATGTACCTTACAACTCATATAGTTATATAGCGAATATAATTTTAAGTTAGTTTCATTAAGCCAAGCTTACACCTCATGTATGTATTATAGTTGCACCTTACATTACAAAATGAGTTATATATTTAGTTTTAGTTAATCATATTTTACTAATTATGATAATGGATAATACAGTCAACCTTCGATATTTTTAGTACATTATAATTTCTTCCTTTGAAGTTCACTTACTAATTTTTTTCATTTTAAAGTTGTCCACAAACATTTGAGCAGTAGAGCCATCAATATATGCTTGTAGATCTCTTGAGAAATGCTAAGGCAATGAAACCAGCGAACAACTTGGAAAAATTTGTATTTAAGAGTAATTTGCCATATCTTTTGTAAGGAAAGAAAGAGATCTACATAAGCGATAGATTATATGATAGTATTGAGATTTTCATGTGTATAAGTCTATTTTTGAGAATTTCATGTGTATAATTCTATTTTTGAGAATTTCATGTGTATAAGCTATTTTTGAGAATATTAGTTGTTCATGAAGTGGCATAACAAAGTTTGGTCGATGTAAGACATATTATGCTTTCATGCTTATAGTATGAATGATGATTATGGAATAAATTTTCCTCGTGTTCAGATTATTATACTTTCAAGCCATGAGTGATGTACTTTCAAGCCATGGGTGATGTGCTTTTAATAAAAGCTCAAGAGGTGACTTATTGCATTAATAAATTGTTGTCCAAGATATCCAACAAGACAATAAACAACCACATTCATAAGGAGCCACTAACATTCTGCCTCACCGTACAAGGAGAAAGAATACAAATATTTAAATACTAATTTATGAGCTTAGAAGAACTCGGCTAAATATACAAGTAATTTTCCCTGAGTAATGTGCTAGTCAAAAGTTAGTCTCGATAATTCTCTACGAGATAACAAAGTTTACATCTAAGAGAGGAATTTGGAATTACAAAGTGTTGCTCAACAAAGATATAATATTGTTGACCCCGCATCCATTTTGCCTCATATTGCTGTAGCAATTGGAACTTCTTCTCCATCTCCAAAAACTGAACATAAGTAGGTGGTGGCACTGCAACAGAAGACGCGAATGGACAATGTATTAATGAAATGAAAATGGACATTTTACTCGTTCCTGTGAGCAAAGAATCTGCTAACGTAGTTGGTGAGTGATTGATATGTTCCAAGACAAACCTCAAAAAAAACCGACAAGGCATAAAATCATGCCCACACTAAGTAACCTTATTTTATAGATAAGGTTCACTCTCAAAGATACACAAGGGAATGAAGGATCATCAAGGCCTTCTTTCTTCAAGTGTCATGGGTGTTCCTGTGATTGGCTTCCTAAAAATTATAAAAGTAGCACATAAAAAACAATACCATGTAGGCTTATATGTTTAAACAATATGAATGATAATCAAGGCCTTAACATAGAATCACAACGACATATGAGTGCTAAATAAATGCAACTCTCCCAGCTGCACAACTCAATTGGCTTTGCAAAAAGGGCTGCAATAATTATCAGAATGAACCATAAATATGCGCTAAAGGGGTGCCATAGCCAGTTAGGCCTAATAAATTGTAACATACTATGCACACAACCTCCTCAAGGTAAAGGGCGAAAAGAACACATGGGTTTATCTATGGGGAAGAAAAGTCTCCGCAGATAACTATTTGAAATATCTCACGAAGATGATGTATATATATATGAGATTTAATATACATGTAGTATACCAATGATGTATATGTAGTAAAGATATGATGTACATTACATAAAGTAGACTTAGTATAGCAATATAAAAAACCAAATAGATAGGATAAACATCAGCCAAGTCATATATAGAAATGAGTTTCTAGTTATCATTAGATCATAAGGTAACAAAAATCACAATTGCAGAAAAAAACTACAAGCACAGAAACTAAAAGAACATTAAAATCTTGCCATTAACAAAACAGAAACAAAATCACTCTTGAAGAACAGGGGAACAAAACACACTTCTTCATCTTTCTTCATTTACCACACATTACAATTAATAGGTTCATGGATACTCCTATATATTTTATAACTTTGTCCTTTCATGTTTGTGTATGATATTGCAAATAACCCAATTATCGATGAGAAGATGTGAAAAAGTGGAAAACTAGCCACACTTCAATGTACTTGCACAAGTCGCTTGATATACTCATAGAAGCAGACAATGTACTTGGTGAAAAATGTATGAAATTCTATAAATAAGAATTTTTATTTTTAATATGAGAGATTGGATCTAATGTTTATTTAGGCATATATGATAACTTTTTGCAGAATAGTTGTGTCAATGTTGCTTAATCGGTTATTCGAATTTTCTCATAAAGAGGATGTATATAATTAAGATTTAATGTACCTATAGAGCGTCAGTGATGTATATGTAGTAAAGATGTGATGTACATGAGTGAGGCTAGAAACACAAACACTAGCCACACATCCTACTGAAGAAAAGTGCAAAAATTAACCATTATTCATCACGAAACATCATGTACCACCTAGTAACATATGATGAACATGTCCAAAGTCATCAGATTGTACCCATTACCCATAGCCAAACAAAGCCCAAAGATTATCAAATTCTTCAAAAATAACACAGTTGAACAATAATGAACTAATGTATATAGCCAAAGCTTGCATAGATTCCTAAGTAGACCGCGATAAGAAGCCAAATATATCAGGTAATAACTGCCAATCTTCCCTGCATAATTCGGCATCCCTCGGCAACTCACAAAGCTGCCTATAGAATTCTACGGGATCAACAGAAGCAACATGCTCAAATCCTTCATAATTTCTGGAGGAACTTAACTCACCATCTGCTCATAGAACATTTCAGAATCAACAACATCTAAATCAACAACTACAACCAATTTTCTCACCAATTACAAAACCGATTTTCACGCAATACTAAAGATGAATAAAGACATTCCAAACAGTAAGTCAATCTCCCTCTCTCGTAATTCCCCTGTTGGGTAAATTCTATCACTTCCTACACTAATCTCACAATCTAGCAAATTCATAAAATTTGCATCAATAACCTAAATAATAATTCATCCTCCAAAAACACAATCCACACATTCAATCCATTAGGATCATAATAAAAGATGCAAAATCAAACATGAAATTAAGCAAATTAGTCAAACGAGAGAGAAAAAGTAGAATTTCAACAGAAATTCAACATTCCATCAGGTATAGTTTGTAAAAGACAATTTTCGATTATAAGATTTGAAGAACATAGCTTATAATTATCTTATAATTATGGAATCCATGATTAAGCATATAATGCAAGTACATCAATTTTAAAAAGTTTAGATTTTTGTTCGTACCTGATGATGAATTGATGATTACTTGATTGAATTTCGACCAAGAAAGGAAAGTTCAGATTTTTGTTTGTAATCAATAGTTCGATGATGAGAGATTAGAGTATAAATCTTTGATTTTTCTCTCGGTGAACGCTGAATTGAAATGTTGCTGCTACAAGAGTGGTTTTGTTATTACTTCTATGGGTAAATCGCAGCCCTTAGATCTTTTTTATTTAACGGTTGTAGTTAATTCTCACATAGTTTTCTATTCTCACATAACTCTTCATTCTCACCGGATCCCGACTCTGTATATACATATACATATATATATATGAGCTTGGTAGGTTAGCCTTTGGGCTGACTTAATTTCCTAATCAAATAGATATACATACATATATCTATATATATATATATATATATATATATATATATATATGTATGTATGTATGTATATATATATGTATGTATGTATATCTATTTGATTAGGAAATTAAGTCAGCCCAAAGGCTAACCTACCAAGGCTACTAGCCTTGTAGGAACTACCAGCACATTGGCTGGTAATGCATGCAAAGCATGCTAAGCAAATAGATATATGTATGTATATCTATTTGATTAGGAAATTAAGTCAGCCCAAAGGCTAACCTACCAAGGCTACTAGCCTTGTAGGAACTACCAGCACATTGGCTGGTAATGCATGCAAAGCATGCTAAGCAAATACCCCAACATAATGCTGGGGGTAAGGATCGAACCCCTGATCTCACAGATCAGAGGGGAGTGCTCTACCACATGAGTTAGCTCCTCATCCTTATGTATATATCTATAATATATATATATATATATATATATATATATAATAATATATACATATGTGTGTGTATATATATATATACACGTTGGATTCGCTAAATATTTTGTTGGATTATTATGGAATTGTATTTATGATGTTGGTTGTTGGGTTGAATATGATGTTGGTTGTTGGGTTGAATATTGGATGATGGATGTTGGAGATAATGGTGGTTGTTTGATGGAATTTTGGATTTGCTTGGATGGTGGATATTATGAAATACGATAAATTTTTTTTTTAAAAAAAAGGCATATTGCTGCGATTTTGGGCCAGAAACCGCAGCAACATGCCTTTTATTATTCTTTAATTAACAATATTGCTGCGGTTTCTGGGCCAAAACCGCAGCAATATGCCTTCTTGTTAATTAAAAAATAATAAACGTAATATTGTTGCGGATTCTAGCCCAAAACCGCAGCAATATTACTTTTATTATTTTTAATTAACAATATTGTTGCGGTTTTGGGCTAGAAACCGCAGCAATATTACGTGTTAACCAGATAATAAATAAAAATATTGTTGCGGTTTGGCCTAAAAACCGCAGCAATATATTTATTATCTATTGCTGCCCCCTTAATTGCTGTGCGCCCAAAGCCGCAACAATAGGCCTTTTTTTGACCGCTGCAATAAGCATTTATTCTACTAGTGTATACCCTCAATTTCTTGATAATTCACCATGTGTTCACCATGTGTCCTTAATGAGTCACGATTATCATTTTTTTTTTATCATTAAACCTTGATTCATTACTAAACCTTATTTCATCCTTATTTCACTCAAACCCTAACAAATTAGCATTGAAACAATACATAAGGCCAAAGAAGAAGTAAGAGAGTTATGGAGGAAAACAGGTAGAAGGGGACATTTGTGGTGTTTTAATGGTGTTCAATTACGATTAACGACTCAAATTGGGGTTGATTAGAGTTTGGTAACAGAATTAGGGGTTAATGATAAAAAAAAAGTTGATAATCGTTAATCATTAACGGTACATGGTGAATTATCAAGAAATTGAATGGTGTACGGTGAATTTTGAAAACATCGAGAGCATATGATGAATAAAAATTTTGTTGGGGGTATATGGTGAAAAATTCATAAAAAATATAACAATTCCTAATATCCCACATTCAGATGAATCAAATAATATCCCACATGATTATATTTGTTTTTGTATTTTGAGATAAATATAGAAGATTCTATCTGATTGTGAATAGTGTCAATACTACAAGTGAGGAAAATATAAAATACAAGAGGAGTACTAGTTTCATTTCACAATACCTGTACCCTTTTCCTCTTTTGAATTTGTCACAACACATGTACCATTTCCTCTTTTAAATATTTCACAATACATTTCCTCCTTTAAAACATAATCACATTAAATTAAAATGCAATTACAATACTCTCTCCTCATCCTTAATTTATGTATTATATATAAATGAGGCATTTATTATGAAAGCGGAGTAGTATTACCAAAGATTGAGGTAAACAAACTTGTTCATATATGAAGTTGGATTTCTCGGAAGAAAACTATTAGGTATGGAGATAATTTACGATGATGTCAAAATGCGGTAGCCACGTATTCAGTTAGATATTTATTTTATTAAGACACTCGATCAGTTATGCATCTAGAAGTTCTCAAGAAAATTTTAGCAACTAGATTGAAACGAAGTTTTACATCTAGAAATTCAAGGCACATATGATAGCACATCTAGAAATGCAAGGCACATATGATAGCACATCGCATTCACAAAGCGACTACTACTCCTCCATGTAAGGAAGCAATGCAGGGGTGGAACCCTCGACATTACTGCATTCAACGAGTTTTGCGTCACATTTTGACTCTCATTCCTGATATGGAAAGGAATTATTTCATTCACCATTTTAGTCTTGATGTCTTATTCATTGCTAAAGTATTATCTGATAATAGGAAAAAAAAAAAACTTGATAGGTGTCTCATCGTTAGAGGTCAAGATGTCCTCTTATATAGACATTTTTGACATTTTGCATAAAAAGACAAAAAAACAGATTTGAATTTTGGTACCAACTTATACTAAAGTTCAGTAAAATTAGTATCAATACTCAGTAAAATTAGTACCAATACCAAAATAAATCTTATTTTGGTATCTAGTATAAGTGAACTTTGATATCAACTTTGAGTTTTGGTACCAATTAAACTTACTTTGATATCAACTTTAAAATTTGTTATCAGTAATACCAAAATAACTCTTACTTTGATACCAGTAAATTATTTTGTTACCTCCTGTGGAGGCCTCTCACGATGAAATGCCAATACTTTCTAAAAAAAAAAGTCAATTTTGTTAATTTATACTACCAAAAGTCTGTTGCCTTAATTTTACTATTCTCGGTCTGGAGTGTGGATCAGACGGTTCAGTGTAGTGCTGATGTCCATGGAAAATTCCACTGCTACTATAAATACTTTCAGTTGGTAGTTGCTAGGTAGTTAATCAAATGCAAAGCTTTTTGATCATATTAAGTTAAGCTCCTCAATAATGGAGTTAATAATGCTACTCATCATAATCATCTTCACCATCATCTTCGTCTCAAAAAAATTACTCAGCAAATCAAAGTCAAAGCTCCCTCCTGGTCCAAAACCATGGCCTATCATAGGCAACATCCATCAGCTAGGCAACAAACCTCATCGTTCTGCGGCCGAGCTCTCAAAAACTTACGGCCCCATAATGTCTCTAAAACTAGGGAGCGTCACTACAATAGTAATATCATCTCCAGAAATAGCCCAAGAAATGTTTCTTAAACACGACTTAGCCTTTTCCGGTAGGATGCTCCCACATGCCCTTACGGCAACTAACCATCACGAGTATTCTGTGGCTTTTCTCCCAATATGCCCCAGATGGCGGAACCTTAGAAAGATTGCAACTGTCCAGTTATTTACCAGTCGACAGCTTGATGCTAGCCAAGCTTTGCGGCAGAAGAAGGTTAATGAGTTAGTTGAGTTTGTGCAACAGTGTTGCGAAACTGGTGTGTCTGTTGATATTGGTAAGGCTGCGTTTACTACCACACTAAACTTGTTGGCCAACACATTTTTCTCAATGGACGTGGCTAGCCATGTTTCTTCGGAATCACAAGAGTTTAAGGATCTTGTTTGGAATGTTCAAGAAGAGGGAGCACGGCCTAATGTTTCGGATTTTTTCCCGTTAGTTAAGAATTTTGATCTGCAAGGAGTGTATAAAAGGTCTTCATATTACCTTAACAAGATGTTACGATTTTTCGAGGAAATTATTGATGCAAGGCTGAGTGATCCCATGGCTCCCAAGGATGATGTATTAGGTATTTTACTCAAGCTTGTTGAAGACGAGGAATTGAACCTTAATGAAGTAAAACATAATCTTGTGGTAAGAATCCTATTAATCACACATTTTTTTCGCTTTTTATTTTATATTGGATCCTATTGATCAAATTTCTAGCTGCTTTCTAAGCTTTCTTTCTCTTTTTTTCATTAATTTAAATCTTTTTGTCGAAAAAACCTATTAAAATAGTCATTTGTTAACATTTTTTTTTTTGTTGAAAAAAACCTATTATAATACTATTTTTGTAACTTAAGACCACTTCAATGTTTTTCTGCCAAAAACTCATTTTTCTAATATTGATTTTTTTACCCCTACCTTTCTCATTAAAAAAAGAGGTTGGTCTCAATTAATGAGAAAAGGGAAAGAAAATCAATGTTGGAAAATTGACTTTTTGGCTGGAAAACTTTGAGATGGTATTAAGCAAGTAACAAAGGTAAATATTACAATAGGCCTTCTTCAACAAGAAAAATTTTATTAAGTCTTTTCCAACAAAATATCTATATTAATAGATTCTTTTCCAACATAAAATTGTTTAATTTATGTAATTTTCAATCATTATGATTAACAAATTTTAAGTTCAGTTGAGATAGAAGGTGGCGAAAGCAACCAACAACTTATACTTCCTTTCTCTTTTTAAAATTACTATTGTGACTTTGGTACTATTCATGCAATTATGTGACCATATTTATTACATCAGTTTTTTTTATATAATTTTTTTCAGAACAAAAGGCGTAGATAGATTAGATAGTTATGTTACAATAAGTGTTCCATACACAATCAAAAGTGGAGTTAGCACTACTGCATTTAGACAAAAGGAAATATAAAACACCATCGATAGTTTTCACATTTACATTCCCATTATCCAACAACCTAAGCCAAAACATGTTAGACTTGCTATTCTCCTTGAATTTGTGATCCAATGAGATCCTTCTAAATCTCCTCCTTAACATAATCAGGTGTTAATACATGTATTCTTGAGCATTCCTTCATTTCCAGCCCTAGCTTAGCTAACTTATGAGCTACCATATTTTCTTTTCTTTTTACATGAAAGAATTGTGCTTCAAAATAAGTATCGATAGCAGCTTTTATCTCCTGAATTATCATCCCAAGTTCATGCATTTCATTATCCTCTACCTCCTTCAACATTTGATGAATAATTAAAGCATCCATTTCAATTTGAGTTTTGTACAAACCAAAATACTTCGCAAGTTCAATTCCTTTTCTCACCACTAATAGTTTCGCATGTGCCGGATCCTTAGATTGGGTCTTGAAGGAATAACCTAAAAATCAGCTGCCATCATCCTTTATGATTACACCTCCTCCATTAGCTCCATTGGTTGATTTTCAACATCCATCTGAGTTGATCTTGTAGAATCCAGCCTCAGGTATCTTCCATTGAACACATTGTTCATCCATACTTTGTTGTTTGCCCTTATCCTGAAAACATTTTAAGTTGACCACCAAATATGTTCTTAATCTATCAAACACGTAAAAGCCATGTCTCGTTTTTTGCTGGAATATCGTCTCATTCCTATTTCTCCAAATATGCCAAATAGTTAATTACCCCAAATACCATCACCCAATCCTGGTTACCTCTATTGTTAATTGACATCCAAGTATTCCAATCACTATTCATAAACACCTTCATGTCAGGTTGCTCAATATTTCTATTTGAATTTAAAACCATATTCCAAATAGCCTAGAGTTGAAACAATCCCTAAAAACATGTATGTGATCTTCCTCCTTTTCTACACATCGAGAGCAAATTGGATTAAAGGTATGAATTTTGGTTTTGAGAATTGTACCAATAGGAAGGATTTGGTGGCAAAGATGCTACAATAACATTGTGTATTTGTAAAGGATGGCGTTTTTCCAAAGTTTCTTATTCCTATTGATTAGTGAAAGGTTAAAGTAACAATTAGGCGAAGAAATGATCCTATAAGCACTCTTAATATCATACTTTCCAAAGATTCTTGGACCCCAAACTAACCTATCTCTTTTATGATAGAGGGAATAGAGGTGGAAATAATGAGATTTATCAAATTTTTTGGGAGTCATTTCTAATGATTTTACTAACTCTCCAGTGTTCCGACCTTTTGGAAATCATTTGCACCACACATTTTATTAGCTCTTCCTCCCCCCATCCATTTATGAAACCATCGAGAAGTGTCATTATCATTTCCTATTCTATATTAATCCATTTTGAAGAACTTCTCGACCTTTTAGAATATCACTCCACAAAGTTGAATCCCCATTTCTATGGAAATAGTTCATGAAGGAAACTTTGCTTAGATATTTGGAACTCATAATTTTTATCCATAATTTGTTATCATCTGTAATAAAGCTCCAACCTAACTTGGACAATGTTCCAGTTCTTTAAATTTTGAAAACCTAGTCCTCCCATATGAATTGGTTCAATCACCTTATCCTAGCTCATTCTAAGTAAGTAATGGCTTTTATCTATAGCATTCCAAAGGACTTTTTACAACTCTTTCCCATGTCATCAATAATTAATGTAGGCAGAACAACAGATTGCATGGTATAGAGTGGGTAAGTGCTAAGGACAAATTTTATAAGAGTTGTTCTTCCAACTATGTTAATTAACTTAGCCTGCCACCTCCTTATTTTATCCTTTGTTTTATTTAACATGGAAGCATAATCTTCTTTCTTTAATTTGTTGGGCAAGATACTGACCCTCAAATATTTCCTAAAAGAAGTAGTGCTAGACATTCCCATTTCCTTGCTAATTAGATGTCTATAAGAGGGACTCGGGTTAGGTTGAAACACAATTTTAGATTTTTAACAAAAAGACCCGATTGATGACCAGAGTTTTGTAACACCTCCTTTATAACTCTAGAGTTTTCCACAGTAGCCTTTCCAAACAAAAAAACATCATCAGCATAGAAAATGTGTGAAATGTCAACATTGTTTGTGATCTTAAAGGGAATCCAACTCTTATCCATTATCCTTGTTTGGATTAGACGAGATAATCTTTCCATACAAAGGACAAAAGATATATGAAGAAAGTGGATCATCTTGCCTTATTCCTCTTGAATGGCAGATCTTGATTAGTAATTTCCCCATTCCATAAGATATAAACTCTTGGAGTGCAAATTCAATTCATAATTAGTCTAGTTAACTTAGAAGGAAATCCAAACAACTCCAACCTTTCTATTATGAAGCACCATTCAAGACTATCATAGGCCTTAGATGGATCGATTTTTAAGGCCATAATTTTCACATTTTTTTAGCCTTTTCAAAACTATGAACTACTTCTTTGATAACTAAAATGTTATCCAAAATATTCCTATTGGGAACAAAACTCGATTGAATAGGATTAATTATATCCTCAAGAAAAGGTTTAATTATATTGGCTATAGTCTTTGTTAAAATTTTGTAAATAATGTTACAAAGTCCTATGGGCCTTAAATCTTTTAGTTCACTAGGATTATCCAACCTTTGGGATTAAAGTGATGAAGGAATTATTAATAGAATGTGGAATACTTGCTGACTCAAAACAAGAGATAACTAGATTAGTAATAGAATTTCCTACTACATCTTAGTGCCTTTGATAGAGAATTGGTTGAATGCCATCTAGTCCTGGGGTTTTTGTAGGGTGCATACCCCTTAGAGCAAGCCATATCTCTTCACCTGTACATGTTCTATTCAAACTTGCTATATCTTTCTCACTAAGACCTGTCCTAAACTCAACTACCTTACTAGCAAGAGAGCTAACTTTGGTAGTGGCAAAAAAGTTAACAAAATGATTGACAATCAAATCCTTAACCTCTTTATCCTCCACTAACCACTCCCCCTGATTGTTTTTAAAGGTAACTATTTTTACTCTGCTAGCTTTTATTTTAGAGAGAATGTGATAATATCTAGTATTCCAATCCCGAAACTTACGTAGTCACAACCAGTATTTTGAGCTCATTCAATCCTTTCCAACTTGATGATGTTATTATAATCCCACTAGTGGAAAAATGAAGAAGGGCTGCGCTGAAAAAGGCCTGTAGGGCTGCGCTTTTTGACAGCAGCCCTTTCAATAGTAGCCCTTCACTGTGAAGGGCTGCGCTTTTTAGGTAAAAGCGCAGTCCTTCATAGCTAGAAGGGCTGCGCTTTTTAGGTAAAAGCGCAGCCCTTCATGGCTAGAAGGGCTGCGCTTTTACCTAAAAAGCGCAGCCCTTCCTACCAAAAAAATAAATAAATAAATTTTTTTTTTTTTACATTTATTACTCATAATCTCACATTGAAATTATACAGAAGAGAAACGAAATGAAAATAAACCCAAACAAAAAAAAGAACGAAATGAAAATGAAAAAAAGGAACAAAAACTAATATACAGAAGAGAAGAAATTATAGATCTGAAAATACAAGAACATTAATCAAAACGAAGATGAAAATACAAGAACCTTAATCAAAACAAAGAGAAGTATACAAGAACATTAAATCAAAACAAAGAGAAGTATACAAGAACATTAATCAAAACATAGAGAAGTATACAAGAACATTAATCAAAACAAAGATTAAGAAATTATAGATCTTAAAATACAAGAACCACCTCCAAACATTAACCTAATAATGTTTAAATACATAAAACAAAACCCTAATACATAATTAAGGAAAAAAAAATTCAGAAATACTTAAAATGCCTATTTGGAGTCTTAAACGAACTCGGATGGCTTAAAAAGCCTAAACATCACGGCGTAGCAGTGAGTTTGACTTGTTGGCCCGTTCCGCTTCCGAAAATTTATCACAATAGACAATCGGACTCCGTCAGTATGATTCGTGCAAATCATTTCAGGCTTTTTGTCGCGTTTCTGGGAGTTTTTGAGAGAGAAGAGAGGATGAGAGAGAAGGAGGAAAGGGAGGAGGGTCGTGAGAGAGAAGAGAGAAGGAGGAAAATGGATGAGGGACGTGAGAGAGGAGAGAGAATGAGAGATAATATATCTGATGCCCGCTCAATATTTCAAAGCCCGCGATTTTTTTATTTCAAATTTTTTTAAGAAGGGCTGCGCTTTTCTTCAAAAGCGCAGCCCTACTTAGTCAGAAGGGCTGCGCTTTTTATAAAAGCGCAGCCCTTCACTTAGCAGGGCTGCGCTTTTCTTCAAAAGCGCAGCCCTTCTGTTATGTAGGGCTGCGCTTTTGTACAAAAGTGCAACCCTTCACTAGTAGGGCTGCGCTTTTATCAAAAGCGCAGCCCTTCCTCCGCAGCCCTTCCTTTTTTTTCTCCTAGTGTCCAATAACAACTCTTTTTCTAGAGATTCAAGAAAGGCAGAGTTTTTTTACACAAAGTAATTTGAATACCATTCAGTCTCTCTAAAATCCTTTTCTTTTTATTGAGGGTTGCAAAATAATGAGATTTAAGCCAATTTTTTATCTCAACAGTAAAAGCATCCCTACTTCTCTCGAAATACAAAGAGTGAACCCCTCATGTTGTTTTAAGAAATACAAAAAGGAACTATGTGAAAGCCAAGACTCTTTGCAATGGAAAGGAAATTGTTTTGAAAGAGTTGCAGTTTGTAAATAGTTAATCAAAATTGGGCAATGATTCGAGAAAGTTCTCGGTAAATGTAATACCTAAGTGTTTGGAAAGTGAGTTATTCAATCTGAGTTTGTTAATGCTCTATCAAGCTGATCTATAATCAAGTGAATACCCTCTTGACAGTTGCTCCAAGTGTAATCAGGACCTTTGTATTTCAGATTCATTAACCCAGTACTATCCATCCAAGTCTCCATACTCCTTCCTTGCATATGAGTTACTTTTCTCCGTCCCAATTTCTCTAACTAATCAACCACCTCATTGAGATCCCCGACCACCATCCATGGAGCATTCTGAGGAATAGGATTATCTGTTAACTCCTTCCAAAGCTCATTTTTCTCATCTCTTTTTGTTGGTGCATGCACCCTTGTGATGACCATTTTCGGAGAATTAGGAAAAATCTTGAAAAGAGAGTAAAAGTATCTTTTAGAAGGTCCCACAAAGTTTATTAGTTGTACACTACTCCTTCAAATCAGCCAAATTCCCCCTATCCTGCCAACTGGAGGAATAACCATATATCCACAAAAACCCATCTGTTTCATCACTTGCTTAATTACCTCGATCTTCTCCAGACTTTGTTTCAAGTAGAATTATCACAATTCCTAAATTTTGATTATATAGTAAGGATTTCTAATGTGGAACAAACTCATTACTTCTTGCTCCTCTAATATTCCACAGTAACACATTCATTTCTTTATATTTAGGTGTTTTATTAAGATCCCAATGCTCACCATCAAATCCCTGTCGATTCACCTGTTGCATGTCTAGCTGCCAATCCCTCCATTCCTCCATTCTTCCCATCGCCCATACGTCCTTTTCCAACAACGGAGTTTCCATAGCAATTATCTCCGATGCTATGTTCCTCCCTCTGATATATCTGGCTTCCATCTGAATTCCCAGTTGGAGACCCTGAAAATTGAAGATTGATAGCAGATTTTGAGACAAGGCAACGTATAGACTTTCGCTTTGAGATAGGATGCGAAATGATGGTGGGTTTCTTGAAGGCATCGCTAGAGCGCTTGGAAGAGTTTTTGAGGGTACCAATTCTTCCCTGGAGAGCTCCTGTTGATGCTTTGTAAGGTAATTGATTGAGGATTTCATCAAGGCAATCTTTGCCTTTGGAAATGGTTTCGTTTTGAGGAGTGACCAAGTTAAGGGGTGAGAAAGGATGGAAATAGGGGAAGAGTGTAAGGAGTCGAAATTTTGGTTATGTAATGCTAGTCTGCAAACCAAAGTGGAAGCATTTTGGTTGTGTTTGAGTTTTGGGGAGGTAATTGTATCTTCCTGCATGGAGGAGGAAATCATGAGCTCCAATTAGGGTAAAGAGGAGGTTTTTGGGCTAGTGGCTTGATCACTATTGTGGATGAGAGCCTCTCCTTGCTATGGAGAGATCGAAGTTGGATATCTGAGGTGTAAGGGGAGGGGCTTGAGTTGTTTGCATGGTGTGTTTCGGCTCCAAGTCCACTTCTAATGGGGAAGAGCATTTTCTTTTTCTCTCTTCCTTTTGTGTTTCCTACATTCTGTTTTGAACTATTTTGTTCCTTAGATATTGCTCTTTCTCTGCATGTAATCTCTTCTATTTCCTCTCCCTCTTTTCCTTTATATTCTGCTCTCTTGGTTTGTAATGAGTTGGGGCAAATGTCAACCGTTTTTTCAGCAGCTCTTATTTCTCTTTCTAGATTCTTGCTCCTTTCTTCCCCAATCACTTCTTTTTCTTTTTCTCTCTCCGCTAGTGAGGCAGTTAACTGGTTGTCCTTCATTTTTCTCTCTTTCTCCTTACTTGGCAAACTTCCAAGAAGTGCCTCGATTTTCCTTCTCAGAATTTCTTTCACCGTTAATGTCTTTTCCGCTGCTTAAGCTTTCCTTTCTAACCCAATTAAATCTACTTCTCTTACCTACTTCCTCATCATTGCTTTTTTTTCCAGCTCATTTAAAACTATTTTGCCTTGAAAATTTCTCCTTCCTTTACTAACCAATAATCACGGGCCATATCCATCTTCACCTAATTTTTTCGATATATCTGAATACTTGCCCTCTCCAGATTGGGAATCAAAAATTTCTTTTCTACTCAGATCTTTTAGTTCTCCTGATGAAATGGTAGCACCACTTCCTACTTCTCCCTCTAACAAGTCAGTTTCCCTCTGCTCTATCCTACTGTCTTCTATTTGCATGTTAGTTGCTTTAGGCTTATTCATATGACACTTGTCTTTTAAATGCCCTATCTTCCCACAAGTGAAGCATGATACCCCAATATTCTCATACTCCACGCACTGTCATGCTGCACCAACTTTTACTTTTGTAACCCAGGGATTTACCAACGATAATTCAATACAGATTCTAGCAAAACGTCCTTTTAGTTATCTTATCCGTATTGTAGTCTTTTATCGGTTTACCCACCTTTTAACTATCGCAAACAAAGCTTCTTTTTCATAGTACTCTATTGGCAATTATGGTAATTTAATCCATACAGATTTATTAGGAAAAGCATTGGTGGAAGCACGAAAGTTTGGCTTCCATATTGTAAGCATCAAGTAATGGTTTAAGATAAACCATGGTCCTCCAGAAAGCGCTTTTTCGAAATCATCCAGTAAAGAGAATTTGAAGAAGTAGACATTGCAACCTACATCTATCTCTTCTAGTCTTCCTTTTGGATTCCATATTCTGCGAACTCTTTGGGTCATGAATTCAGGTCTCACTCCAATTCCAAGACATTTGCCCATTAATATAATTTGTCATGGTTCCCTTAGCCTCTCAAGCTCCTCTTTAGAGAAACTTACCACCCTATCAATGAAGGGTTCCAGTTCCTCCACCTCATCTTCCCACTCCATGAAGGTTACCACCCTATCCCTGCTTCTAAGAACCACTGGGAAGGCCCAGCAACTATTTCACAGAATGATGATTTTGCATTTTTATGGTTTTCATTCACTCCAGCTTGCTTGTTTCCATGAGGTGAGTTATGATCTTGTTCTATTTCCATATTTATGGATCCAAATATTACTTTTGATGGGTGATTCCCATTCCACCTTATGTTGTTCTCCATATCCTAGTGTTCATTATTGACTTCTTTTGTGATACCCTCCTACAATGAGGGTCTAGGATCCAATTCTTGTAACATACTGACTATCTACAATATGCAATGACTTGAGAATTACACACTTGATTAAACAAACTACGTACATTGAAGGAGCATGCAACTCTAACACAAAACTCACTATTCCTAAAATAAAAAATAATATGTGGACTTTCCTTCTAAAAAATTCACTCTCAGGTTCCTACATGTGGAACGTGCAAGAAGAACTCCTGATGACGAAAATTCTAGAGAGAGAAAGATATGTTGATTACTTTCTTGGTCTGTTACCTTACAGCTTCAAAGGGTATGGGGGTGTGTGAATTCTTGTGACAGTTTTCTTATATACTTGCAACATTTAAATTTACACAAACACCAAGTAGAATATAGAGATAGAAAGATACAAAAGAGCTTGACATTGAGCTATCGTTCGTTCAATCACTATCTGGGATCTGTGCATCCATCATGACCATCAATCTCTGTATTTCTCTCATGAGTTGGGCTAATTAAGGGGTGGAGTAGAAGCCTAGCAGGTGGTGGGTGTAGGTTTTGGCATGTGGTGGTAAGTGGTGGTTTTTGGGAGGTAGAGTGGGGAAAGAGAAAGCAATAACATGCATGAGTCACCTTTTTTAGTCATTTACAGTTAAATTAGGTTAAAAAGTTAAAATATAGAGTTCCCTTAATCTATACTTCTATACTAATCTATTAAAAGGTGCTCCTAAACAAGGAACGATGTCACGTGTCGCTTTCTCAACCTTTGATCTCAAAGCCCCATAAAAAAAAATCTAAACTTTACTAAAAGAAATAAAAATTCATTAACTTTTAAAATCAACATCATCAAATTTATATGTTTTTAACAAAAATCTCTAATTTAATGACATAAACCCCTTTTTTTTAAATATAAAAAAACAAAGCACCCTTATAGATTAATTATTGGTTCTTTCTCTCGTCTCCTCCTATAATATTCTTCCTCTTATTGCTTTCAATAATTGTTACCTACTATGTATACGTGTATGACTTTATACGCTTTTGTATGTATCATGTATATAGAAGTCTAGTTAACAAATAAATGAAATTGGTTTTAGATGGATATCATCTTTAGGTGAGATGGAAGAGAAGTGATAAGTGGTGTTTTCTAATTTTTTTTTGATTTGTGGGTGGTTATAAGATTAAAGTTTTAAATTAGTCTTATATGCACATGATATGTGCGAAAGCATATAATATTTTGCATGAAAATATAGTAGGTAACAGTTATTGGAAGGGATAAGAGGAAGAATCGATAGTTTGTTTAGGGTGTTTTGTATTTTTCAAAAGTAAAAATATAAAGTTGTGGTAAAAATTAACAATGAAGCGGGCATTGTGCCATTAAATCAGGGATTTTTTCTAGAAAAAATTGAAGTTGATAATGTCCATTATTAAAGTATCTTTCCATGTAAGATAGCTAGCTAGCTCGTTCATAATTTTATATTTTTATTATTACCTCGTGCTTTTAGTAAAGTTAAAATATTGTTTTTTTTTTTAGGGGGGGGGGGGGGGGGTTGGTGCCCCATTAAAAAAACAATATATATGAAACTAGTTTTTATTTTTAGCTAATCTGAACATGTATTGTATATAAGAACATACATTTTCAAATCAATAACTAAATTTGAATGTCATAATTTTAAAACTTAATAATTAATTCAACATCTTAACAAAATTAGTGTGTATAATATTTTATTCGTTTCTTTTGTTCTTCATATTTGTAATATTTTGGTGAGAAGACATTGGTCAAGATAAAAATAACTTTCTGAAACAGATCGAATATGAAATTTAAGAAGATCATCAAAAAAATATTTTTGTTAAAAGAAGATATATAGCTGTCTTTTAATAGAGTATTTCATTTTCAAAGAACATTTCACAAATGATTTAAGCTGGAAAGTTTTGGATGAGATTATAATGTGTCCTCTTTGGTTTTTTTATAGTATAGTATAATAGATGTACAATATAATTAGAATGTATATATGTATGCAAAAGTAATAGAAAAATAAAATGTTTCTTTAACTAAGGGAATTCAAATTTATAGTCCCTTCATTCCTTATTGATTCTTTTAGTTGAAATCTTGAAACTATTTAGAATTACAAGGCAAACTCTACAGAGAATCTTCTAAAATTTTCTAAATATATAAGAAAAAAACATAGTAATTTATGGTCTAATATGATTCGCGGCAATGAGTGCTTTAATTATATCAAATTGTTTCAATTTTTTTCAGTAATACGTGATTACGTACTTCCTCTACTTTTTTTAGTTGTGAAACTTCTTGTTTTCACTCCATCCAATCAATGCATTAATTTGGTCAATAATATCATCAATTACACATTTTGAAATACTATAAAAAGTTGATATTATAAACACATGCATTAAATTGAATTAAAGAAGATCTCACTTGACTTTATTATTTCTTTTACATAAAGAATAACAAATCAAACATAGTTAATTATTGTTAAATAATAGTTACTATGCAAACGTATATTAATAGAAAAAGATACGTATTACCAAATGTGCAAGTTAAATAGCCAAAATTTTGAGCAAGCGTGCTACTATTATTTCGAAGGAAATTCCATATACAATTGTTTTTTTTTTCATGTACAAACAATCATTACAATCGAACAAATCCTTATTAACTTGATCATTTATCTTTCTTAGGGTTTATTTATAGCTGGGACGAGTTCCACCTCTAATACACTGGAATGGGCAATGACCGAGTTACTACTCAATCCAGAAAAAATGAAAAAAGCTCAAACTGAAATAGACCAAATTCTTGGTAAAGATGCGTTCATTCAAGAATCAGACATCTCAAAGTTACCATATATTCAAGCAATAGCGAAAGAAACCCATAGAATGCACCCAGCAACCCCATTTTTAATACCTCACAAGGCGGTAAAAGATGACAACTTATGGGGCTACTTTGTGCCCAAAAATACACAGATATGGGTGAATGTATGGTCTATCGGTTATGATCCAAGTATATGGATCAACCCGCATTCATTTTCACCTGAAAGGTTTCTTAACAAAGAAACCGCTGTGAAAGATCGAGTTTGAGATTTTGACCTTACACCCTTTGGAGCAGGGAGAAGGATATGTCCAGGTATGCCTTTAGCTGATAGGATGGTACATCTAATCTTGGCTACGCTTACTCATTCATTTAGCTGGAAATATATTGATGGGGCAACTTCAAAAGACATAGACATGGAAGAAAAGTTTGGCATTGCACTTCAGAAAGCTCAACCACTTCAAGCAATTCCCCTCTCTAGATGATGATCCCATCATCATCCACGCAATTTATAGCTATATTTTCTTGAAATATTTATCATGATTCTCCATGTACTCAAATAATTACTCTTTATCAGTAGTCTATCTCTATAATATAAGCGAAGAGGAGGGGACACCAAAAATGATAATTCCTTTTATACCCTTGAGTAATAAAATAAAATTTTACCATCTTTTATCATTATATCCTCAATTAACAAAATATTTACATCATCATTGATTTATTGGCTTATAAAAAACAGAAGAATTATATACAATGAACTTTATGAATAATTTTTCGTATATATTATTATGCAATTGACTTTTTGTTTGTTTTCACACGCATCGCGTGCATATAGAACTAGTAAGTCTTAATGTACCATGCACTATGCTAAATTATAACGTTGCTAGTGTTTGCCAATACTAACTATTATCGCAAGCTTTTCTAATATAATATTTCATGCATGTCTAAATAAATGCAATAGTTTAGACTCTACATTTGCCAAAATAGAACCATAACTATTAATATTTGTAATTATCTATTAGTAAAATTTCTCTAAAGTTTATATAATGGAAAAGAATTTTGAACCAAATACTACCACTAAGTGAAAGGTCTATTCACGTAGCCACTTTTAACTAAAAAAAAAAATCAATATAAACCATGTATATTTGACAATATGTGTCCTTAAGATGACAAGGAACTAACAACACACAATCATCATCGATGACTTTATTATGAATTTTTGATAGATTATGAAATATTGAAGAATATTTTGTATTGACTTTTGTATGTATAGTTGCCTAACTTATAGCCTAAATTATAGCAATGTAACAGTCATAGTGATATTGTATATATTGACCAAAGATAGAATGAGAAAGGCACGAAATTACATTCTTTCATGGTATCAGCTAGGGTTTGAATTCTTAACGCTTCCGCAGCCCTCAACGTACCTTCTCTTCTTGTCTCCTCCGTTCTTCCGTCAACATTGGCGACAAGTCTTCATCTTCTTCTTTTTTTCACCCTGCACTTGCTGTTTCAAACATCAAGACCCATGTTCCCATCACTCTTGAGATGGAAAATGTCCAAGATGCCAATTGGGCAAAATTATTTAAGGTCCACTGTCGATCGCACAAAGTTCTTCATCATATAATTCCTCTAAAATCCACGAGTGGGAAAGACAAAGAATCGGCCACTCTTACTGATGATGAACAAGCTCTCTAGGATACCTTGGATGCTGCTGTTGTTCAGTGGATTTATTCCACCATTTCGACAGACCTATTGAACACCATTATTGAAGCCGACGTCTCAGCCATGATGTTATGGACCCGGCTTCGCGATTTATTTCAAGACAATGAAAACTCGCGTGCCGTTGCTTTAGAACATGAATTCAATACCACTTACTTAAAGGATTTCTCCTCGATTTCGGCATATTGTCAACACCTCAAGACTCTTGCCGACCAACTGAAGAACGTGGGTGCTCCTGTTCCGAACAACCGCTTGGTCCTCCGTATGGTGGGTTGTCTCACCTCTGCTTATAATGGGTTGCCTCGGTTATTCGTCATACGAAGGTTCTGCCACCATTTTATGAGGTTCGTTCCATGTTAGCATTGGAGGAAGCTAGCAGGAGGGAACCGGCGGTTGGTGGTGATGATGCCATGGTGGTTGCTAATCATAGGACTGAAGGAACGTATGATAAACGCCCTCAATCTCAAGGCCGTGGAAAATCTCATGATATGGGTCGCAATAATAATAAGAACCGGAACAATACAAAAAATGGTGGTGGTGGTGGTCCGACCACCGGTGGTGGTTCTCCGGGCAGTGCTGGTCGCGACAGCAACCGCGGGGGTGGTCACGCGCCTGGTGGTGGCAAACAGCTACCCTATCCTCCCTCGCCTTGGATGTGGATGTAGTACCCATGGGCATTTCCTCCTTGTCCTTCTCCCACTCAATCTTGGGGTAGGCAAGCTGGAGTGCGGAAGCCCAGCATTTTGAGCCCAATACCCACGAAGCAGCAGGCCTATAGAGCAGCAACGCAGTGGGCTCCTACTGACATCGAGTTTGTCATGCATACCATGTCACTATCTCCACCGGATCCCAACTGGTTTATGGACACTGGGGCGACGTCTCATATGACGTCCGCACAAGGTAATCTCTCGTCTTATGTTAATATGAGCAAAAATAATGGTATTACTGTCGGTAGTGGCCAATCAATTCCAATTCATGGTTATGGGCATGCTATATTACCTTCCCCACACCCACCATTGTCTCTCACCAATGTCCTACATGCTCCCCACCTTATTAAAAATTTAGTGTCAGTTCGCAAATTTACTACTGATAATAATGTATCTGTAGTCTTTGATCCTTTTGGGTTTTCTGTGCATGATTTACAGACGGGGAGACGACTAATGAGATGTGATAGTACCAGTTCGCTCTACCCCATCACTACTACCAGTTCTCCTGATTTTCCTCCTATTGCTTTTCTTGCCTCTACTCTTTGGCATGACCGTCTGGGTCACCCGGGAGCCTCTGTTTTAGATACTCTTCGGCAAAATAAAATGATTGCTTGTAATGACTCTTCTATGTTTACTACTTGTCAATCTTGTGTACTTGGGAAGCATATTAAGTTGCCATTTGTTTCTTCATCCTCTACTACTTTTATGCCTTTTGATATTATGCATAGTGATCTTTGGACCTCTCCTATCTTGAGTTCGTCAGGACATCGTTATTATGTGCTGTTTTTGGATGATTTTTCTAAATACTTGTGGACATTTCCCCTTGCTAATAAATCACAGGTGTTTTCTATTTTTTCTACACTCCATGCTCATATTCTTACTCAGTTTGAACGTCGTATAAAAAGCATCCAATGTGATAATGGGAAAGAATTTGATAATACTTATTTTTGGAAGTTTTGTGAGTCTATACATCTTCACAAAATGGCAAAGCCGAACGCAAAATACGATCCATCAATAATATAATGCGCACACTTCTTACTCATGCATCTATGCCACCCTCCTTTTGGCATCATGCTCTTCAAATGGCAACGTAGCTTCTTAATATACTTCCAAGCAAATTATTAGCCAATGAGTCTCCCCTCAAAATTCTCTATAAACGCGATCCTTCTTATTCTCACCTTCGCGTTTTCGGGTGCTTGTGTTATCCTCTTTTTCCATCCACTACTATAAATAAATTACAAGCCCTATCTACTCCTTGTGTTTTTTTGGGGTATCCCGCCAATCATCGCAGATATAAGTGTTTTGATTTATCACAAAATAAAATTATTATCTGCAGGCATGTGTATTTTGATGTACAAATTTTTCCTTTTGCTAAGCTTCATCACCCTACTGCCAGTGAGTATGATTTTTTGCAGGATGATGATTTTCCCTCATACCTTCACCAACTTCACTCTCAATACTCCTCGCCTCCTGCCCAGCCTGCTCCTCCATCCCCTGCCCAGGCCCCTCCCTCTCCAGCCCACTCGCCTGCGGCCCACACTCCAAATTCTATTGTCCTTCCCTCCTCTCCACATACTACATTGACACACCAACCTGCTCCCCCAGCTTATTTACCCTCACCTCCTCATTCACCTACCACGGCCCAACTACCTGCCGGCCCAACACCCGTGCCACTTCAGCCCACATTATCCTCGGCCCAGCCACCTCCAATTCCCATCAAACGACCCATCACCCGCAGCCAGCGTGGTATATTTCGGCCCAACCCAAATTATACACACGACCAAGCCCACACCACCATAGTGACTCGTTCACCCCTTCCTCGTACCCGTTTAGCTGCCTTACGTGACCCGAATTGGAAATTGGCTATGACCGATGAATTTGATGCTCTTATTAAGAATAAGACTTGGGATTTATGGCCCCGCCCCCCTGGTGTTAATGTTATTCGTTCTATGTGGATTTTTACTCATAAAGAAAAATCTGACGGTTCCTTTGAGCGACATAAAGCTCGTCTTGTAGGTGATGGTAAAACTCAGCGCGTTGGCATTGATTGTGGTGAGACTTTCAGTCCAGTTGTGAAACCAGCTACAATCCGTACTGTTCTTTGTCTTGCTTTTTCTAAGCAGTGGTCCATCCACCAGCTTGATGTTAAGAACGCCTTTTTGCATGGTGAGCTTAAGGAGACTGCCTATATGTATCAGCCTATGGGGTTTCGTAACTCAGAGCATCCGGATTATGTGTGTTTGTTACACAAGTATTTGTACGGGCTTAAGCAAGCCCCTCGGGCATGGTACAAGAGGTTTGCTGATTTTGTTTCTGATATTGGTTTTTCTAACAGCAAATCTGATCATTCTTTGTTTATCTATCGGCGGGGGTCTGATATGGCTTATTTATTGTTATATGTTGATGATATTATCTTAACTGCTTCTTCTGATACTCTCCGCCAGTCTATTATGACACATCTTAGCTCTGAGTTTGCTATGAAGGATTTGGGGTCTCTGAATTATTTTCTTGGCATCAGTGTGACTCGCCATCAGGGTGGTTTATTTTGTCACAACGAAAGTATGCAGAGGAGATTATTGATCGTGCTGGAATGATTTCATGTAAACCAAGTTCCACTCCGGTTGACACAAAACCGAAGGTTAGTGCCACCACCGGTGTTCCATATGCTGATCCGACCCAATATCGCAGTCTTGCAGGTGCCCTGCAATATCTCACATTTACACGGCCAGATATCTCTTATGCAGTTCAGCAGATTTGCTTACACATGCATGACCCTCGCGATGAACATATGAGTGCTTTGAAACGTATCATCCACTACCTTCAAGGTACTCTTCATCTTAGTTTACATCTTTCTCCTTCCCCGATCACAGACTTGGTTTCATATACTGATGCTGATTGGGACGGTTGTCCTGATACTCGCCGGTCCACCTCCGGTTACTGTGTTTTCTTGGGGGACAACTTGATTTCATGGTCGTCCAAACGATAACCTGCTCTCTCCCATTCGAGTGCCGAGGCCGAATAAAGGGGGGTTGCCAATGTCGTTTCTGAGTCCTGCTGGTTACGTAATCTCTTGCTTGAACTACATTGTCCTATTAGTAAAGCTACCATGGTTTATTGTGACAATGTGAGTGTCATTTACCTTTCTAGGAATCCCGTGCAACACCAGCGCACTAAACACATTGAAATGGATATTCATTTTGTTAGAGAAAAAGTTGCTCGGGGGGAGGTTCGTGTTCGTCATGTGCCTTCTCGTTATCAAATTACGGATATATTCACTAAGGGGTTGCCCCTTATATTATTTGAGGATTTTCGCACCAGTCTCAATGTTCGTGACCCTCCCGTTTCGACTGCGGGGGTGTGATAGATTATGAAATATTGAAGAATATTGTGTATTGACTTTTGTATGTATAGTTGCCTAACTTATAGCCTAAATTATAGAAATGTAACAGTCATAGTGATATTGTATATGTTGACCAAAGATAGAATGAGAAAGGCACGGAATTACATTCTTTCACTTTTAGAAGGGGTCATTGGTCGGTGGTTCCCCACAACATTAATTTCAATGTAGGCAGGTTAGGGTTCGTTTTATGCGTTGCTCACTAGGGTTTCTATTTATTAATTGAGTGACTCAAAA
The DNA here is from genome assembly GCF_026745355.1 of Beta vulgaris subsp. vulgaris. Classification (NCBI taxonomy): domain Eukaryota; kingdom Viridiplantae; phylum Streptophyta; class Magnoliopsida; order Caryophyllales; family Amaranthaceae; genus Beta; species Beta vulgaris. The sequence goes on along the minus strand of NC_079206.1, from coordinate 42,269,679 downwards.
ACTAAGGAATATGAGTTTTATAGAACGAATTGATCACGATGGGTTACATATTTACATCTACCTGCTAAGCAAGAGTTACTTCCAAGCTAGACTTAGGATCGATTTATCTTAACGCCTTATTTGTAGGTATTACTACGGGCATGTTCTCTCCAGCTTATATGTAGTTCAATTCAGTTCAATTCAATTCAGTTCAGTTCAGTTCAATTCAGCTTTGGACAATACTTTTACTCTCACATATCACTATTCATTTCAGTTCAGTTCAATTCAATTCAGTTCAATTTAGTTCAATTCAGTTCAGTTCAGTTCAGCTATTTTATGCCGAAGAGAACAGGCCCTACTTCCCCTTTTATGGATATAATTTGGATATATATTTGTTATGAGGTAGCAGCCCCAGCCCAAACAATATGTAGGCCCTGTGCTAACAGAAATAGATCGTTATGTAAATATTTTATAAAAAACCACCAAAACATGCAAGTAAACCAAATAACAAACATGTATCAAGTTAAGCTTTTCTTTTCAAAATCTTTTGATACATCCCAAGCAGAGCTGAATTCAAGAAACTTGCAGACATTTTGACTATCAACTTCAAATATATTATGTTTACAGAATTTTTTTTTTCCGATTTGGGGTCCTCTAAAAGAGAGCTCCTGTTCCATATCTTACTTTAGACATGTAAAAAGTCGGGCCTGTGAGGGAGTGTTTAGATTGTGCCATAAAAATGTAAATGTGTGAGCATTAAACTTGTTATTTTCATCTGTCAAATTCCAAAGCTCGCTATCTTTAATTGATGAAGCTGGATAGCAGAGATTCAAAGTGAGGGTCTTAGAGTTCTTTCTTAGGCGATAAGTTTGGCATATTACGCTAACCTAATTGCAAGTATACTATAACTTCTTTGGTATCTTAATATAGGCCTAGTCTTGTACCCTCTCAATGTCAATCACTTTTTTGAACACTATAAAGTGATAAATGTGCTAGTCAACTTATTCCCTGTTCCACTTATGAGTACATGTCAACTCAACATAGTTACAAGGATCCATAAGTATGAAGTATATAAAGCAATGAAATATCAAAGACCCTTGGGTCTAATGGTATGGCTTTCTACCTTTTATATCGGAGATCAAGGTTCGAATCTTGGTTGAAGCAAATTTCAATATTGTTGGGAAAGGGGGGGAGGGGGTTGGGGCTTGTTTGGCCTCTAAGGGAGTAGCCTTGTGCGAGGAAGCCCAGCCCAGAGAAAATTCATCTTACCACGGGTTCCCGAAAGGGGGCCCAAAAAAATAAAGAAGCAATGACATTCCCATACCTTGTATGGTCCAATACCATGACATTTATATAATTTTTTATGACAAAAGTAATATTAAAAAATTATAATTTTTGTTTTCATATATTTTTATTTTTGGGGATTGTTAGTTGAAATCTTATATCATATCTTAACACTATTTTATCATATCAGTTAGCTATTATATCATATATGGACTACATCTAATCATATCAAGTAAATGATCTGGAAAAAGTTGTCCCCTACTGAATATGGGAGAATACTTCGTCAAGTATATGCGATGTTAGCATACTCTACCTACATGTACATAATGTATTTTATAGTATTATATCTATGTACATACAACTGTTATTTATTGTTTCCTTTTTTGTCTTTTAGCTATTACTTGTCTTAGATAAAAAGGTAGGGTTTACAGTGAACCTTGTATATTATCAAATATAGAGAGGGATATTATCCCTCATGTTGTGAGTCATTCTTCTTGGAACTGATATTGATAAGAGAGCACTATATTCTCTGATCCCCACTCGAGTTCCATATCGGTCCGCAGTAGACCGATAAGAATCGTCATGGTCAATGCATTTGTCTCAGAACCGTTGACTTTGTCATACCGATTACGTCGGGATACCTAGATGGTACTCCTCCTTGGGCCATTCTAACATGGGCCTGGGCTTGATCCAGTTATTATCTAAATGCGCCTATGGGCCTAAAGATAAATATCAATAGAGGATAAAAGTATATTCCATAAGGATATACTTTCATCCAGCCAATAGGAGTAGAGTCCTACCTTAGCAATGACTCTTTCCGGCTCCTATAAATACCCCGTTGATCTGAGTCATAAGGTACGTTCACAATCACAATTATACTCCACTTGAGAGCTTCTGGTTTACCAATTACTAACTTAGGCATCGGAGGGGCGTTCCTCGGATCAACACCCGAGGTTAGCTTACGTGTTCTCTCTTGCAGGAAACCAAACCGGCTTACATATGAAGGAGATACTGGTTCATACCCTACCATTTATTCTATACTAGAACAATTGGCGCTAGAAGGAGGCGAGAACTATACTTTTGAGTCTAAGCCATAATTTTGCCAGCAAAACCACTCTCATGGATCCTAATCAACATTTTGGGATGCCGAAAACTGACGAAAACAACATCTCTATAGAGAAAGCACCACCAGGGTTCTCAACCTCGATGCCGGTGGCAGGATTGTCCAAACCACCAACTGATAAGGGGAAGAAAACTGCTGAGACCCCTCAACATAATATCTTCAAGACACTCCAACACATGTTCACTCTAGAACATCTCAACAGTGCAGCGGAGGTCTTTCAGGCCATGGCTAGCCAGACACCACTGACCGGTCCAACCGCCAAGCGTCCTTTGAGTAGAGCCCACATCCCAGTGAGGAAGATGCGCTCACTAGGGACAGACCGCCAAGATGAACAAAGCCGGAATGACCAGGATCAGGTGACCAACTCCAAGACCCCCACTGAGCATGTTGGGGAGGAGGAAGAAGAGGAGGCGCAAGAGACAGAGATCCAGCAGTCAACCTAGCCCAGAAGAGGAGGCGAATACAGGCGTAGGGCACCGATTGCTTTGAGAAACTCTCTGTTCTCCACAGCCATCCTCCAAGAGCCCATGGAGAAGATCAAAATGCCGACATGCAAATATGACGGCAAGACTGATCCGGAGGATCACTGGCTTATGAGGGACACATGCTGCTGTACATTGATACCGACTCGGTATGGTGTAAGGTGTTCCCTTCCACGCTAATTGGGCTTGGCCAAACGTAGCTCAAGAGTATACCACCGGCAACTGTCTTCAACTTCCGCCAGCTCACATCCATGTTTGTTATCCACTTTGTTAGTAACAAGCGTAGGGAAACGACTACTGGTGAGTTGATGTCCATCAAGCAAGGAGACTCCGAAAGCTTGAGGGGCTATGTAGGGCGTTTCAATGCAGAAGTCGTTACCATCCCAGTCTACAGGAGGAGGTAGCAGTCTTAGCCCTAATGACAGGTCTAAAAGAAGGGACTGCCTTTAGAAGCTACCTGAGCCGCAAAAAACTGACTAGCCTAATAGAAGTCTTAGGAAAGGCGAATGACTTCATCCGAGGATAGGAATTTGACAAGGCAACAACTGCTAAAAGGCCGGCAGGAGATGGGAAGGAAAAAGAGAAAGATCGCAGGAAAGACAAGTATCGGAAGGACAAGAAGCTGGAAAATTTCGGTAGGAAGGAGGAAAGTAATTCGGTAAAGAAGGGTCAGGAAGCGCGAGCTGACCGATATCGCAATTACACCCCTCTAACAATGTCTCGGGCAGAGATATATGAACTCCACAAGAAGGAAGATAAGTGGCAAAGGCCCAAAAAGATGTATTATAAGGGCCGGGATAAATCAAAGTGGTACGAGTTCCACAGGGATTATGTGTTACAGATGACTGTAAAGACCTGAAAGACTAGATAGATTATTTGGTACGAAGAAACTATTTCACCCAGTCCAAGCGAGACTTGATCGAAAATCCCCGTCCAAGGAGGATGAAAACGGCAACAGGAAGTCGGTGAAAGAACGGATCACCGAAATCCATGTTATCTCAGGAGAACCAACACGCAGGGGAAGCATACATGCCATCCGTGGCCTTTACGTCGGAGGACGCTAAGGGAATCATTTACCCCCATGATGATTCCTTGGTAGTATCTTATCTACAGAACTAAACAACGATGGTCCATCGCATATGGTAGATGGCGGAAGTTCCGCCAACATATTGTACAAGAAAATGTTCGAAAAGATAGGCCTAGAAGCATCATGTCTGAAGCCGATCTCGTACCCAGTGATCGGATTTACAGGGGCATCTGTCGTCCCGGAAGGAACCATCAAGTTACCGGTAAAGATAGGTGAAGAATCAAACAAATTACAATAACTAATTATTACAATAAACATATAAGCTTTAAGTGGAATATCAAAGTTGAACATTCAAAGCTTATTTTAAACGATTTAGTTGGTCATTTTCTAAATCAATAAAGCATTATAATAAATGAGCATAATATATAAGAATGTATATGCTCACCTCAAATATCCGCAAAATATATTTATGTCTGAATAACTTGAGAGTTTGTTGATTTGTAATTCTTATTGCAGTTTGACATGTAAAATGTATGATATGAAGGTCTTATTAATAAAATTCAAAATATTGTAAAACTATAAGAAATGCATGAAATAATACATTGCACATATAATAAATTCTATACGCATGTTAATTATGTTATACTAATTCATATATTACCTTATATGAAATAATATATATGTTGTTGTTATTTATAAAAATACAATTTCTTACACTAGGGGAAAAAAATAAAGGGCTGCGCTTTTTAAAAAAGCGCAGCCCTACATAGCAGAAGGGCTGCGCTTTTTTAAAAAGCGCAGCCCTTCACTTGGTAGGGCTAAAAAAGCGCAGCCCTTCTGATATGTAGGGCTGCGCTTTTGAAGAAAAGCGCATCCTTTCTTAAAAAATTTTGAAATAAAAAAGTTCGCGGGCTTCAAATATTAAGCGGGATTCATCAAAATATATTATCCCTCATTCTCTCTCCTCTCTCACGTCCCTCCTCACTTTTCCTCCTTCTCTCACGTCCCTCCTCCCTTTCCTCATCCTCTCTCATCCTCTCTTCTCTCTCAAAAACTCCCAGAAAAGTTGCGACAAAAAGCCTGAAATGATTTTCACTAATCATGCCGACGGAGTCCGATTGCCTATTGTGATACCTTTTCGGAAGCGGAACGGGCCAACAAGTTAAACTCATCGCTATGCTGTGAAGTTTAGGCTTTTTAAGCCATCCTAGTTCGTTTAAGGCTCCAAATAGCCATTTTAAGTTTTTCCGAAATTTTTTTCCCCTTAATTGTGTATTAGGGTTTTGTTTTATGTATTTAAACATTATTAGGTTAATGTTTGGAGGTAGTTCTTGTATTTTCAGATCTATAGGTCTTGTATACTTCTCTTTGTTTTGATTAATGTTCTTGTATTTTCATCTTCGTTTTGTTTAATGTTCTTGTATTTTTATCTTTGTTTTGATTAATGTTCTTGTATTTTCAGATCTATAATTTCTTCTCTTCTGTATATTAGTTTTTGTTCCTTTTTTTCATTTTCGTTTTGTTCTCTTTTTCGGTTTGGGTTTAGTATTTTCATTTTCGTTTCTCTTCTCTTCTCTTCTGTATAATTTCAGAAAATGTGAGATTATGAGTAAAAAAATGTCAAAAAGAAAATTTTTTTTTATTATTTTTTTTTTTGTTAGGAAGGGATGCGCTTTTTAGGTAAAAGCGCAGCCCTTCTAAGCTAAAAGGGCTGCGCTTTTACCTAAAAAGTGCAGCCCTTCTTTGTGAAGGGCTGTGCTTTTCTAGCGCAGCCCTACTTAAAAAGTGAAGGGCTGCTATTGAAAAGGGCTGCTGTCAAAAAGCGCAGCCTTACAGGCCTTTTTCAGCGCAGCCCTTCTTCATTTTTCCACTAGTGTTAACAGGATCAAGTAAAGCACAATGCTCCACTTTGTTGACAAGGAATCGAGATCAATTAAGAAGTCAACGGCCTCCTATGAGTGATATTTCAAATGGTAATATAATTTAATTACTTTCCTAATAATAATTTGTTATTACATAACTAATTACTTTTACAGTTGTACCAAGATTTGGAAAACAAGTGGAAGAAAATCAAAATATAGATATATCAATCATAAAGACCGGAGGAACTACTGAAGAGGGCAATTACAAATTAGCTAGAGAAAACAGGAAGTACATATTACATCAAAAGCATAACAAAAATCAAAGAATAGTACATGGTAAGTCTATTTTGTTTTTTTCTTATTATACTTCATAGTTGCATATTTTTTAAACTACTATATTACTACTTTTATGTAGATGATATTATATTACATCTAACATGAGCTTATTTTTATTTGTTTAGGTAATGTCCAAACTGAACAAGAGCAACATATTCATTCTCAAACATATCTAAGTGATATTTCTCAAATAAGTGTTATAGTCGATATATCTAATGGTATTTCATTTCATACACACTTTAGCTCTTATTTTGTATTTTTGTGGATAATGTAATAACAAGAATTTCCTTATTATATTTGTATAGCAAGGTATGATACACAAGGTGTATTTTAGGACTATGATTAGCCATTTAAAGTTAATTTTAAATATAGATGAGTTTCCAAGTTATCCTAAGCATCAGTTATATTGACAAAAAAAGGGACACAAAATAACATGTTTGGTTATTTGCTTCATTTTACACACTACATATTATATATGTTTATTTAAATATCATCAATCAAAACATAAAGTTCATATCATGTACAACAACTTACGTAAATTCTATTAAGTTCATATCAGATCTAATATTTTTTTTTGAGTTGTTTCTTGCAACCAAAAATATAGAGCACACGTATTAATTAATTAACCTGTATATATTTTTTTTCTATTATAACATTAAATGCCTATTTTATTGCACTCTTCATATATTTAATTTTCTCAACTACATTATATTAGATAATATAATCGAATAATATATGTTTATATAATGTGTTTTAAGTTTTAACAAAAACAAATTCAAACAAATAATATATAAAATGTAGTACATCAAACAACCTAAACATGTATAAATGTGGAAGTTCTTTCAATATAATTGGCAAGGTGATACAGAAATGTCAAAAAATATGATTTTCATGTAGTGATTATAAAATTAGTGATAGCAAAAGTTCGTACAATTAATAAAATGAAGATCTCATACATAAAGGTTAAATCAACTTATATTTGATGTAATTATAAATACTTAAAAATAATAAACTGAAATTACTTTTTACTTAGTTATTATAAAACGCAGTGGAATCCTTATAATTTTACTTTATTATTTATAAGAAAAAAATATAAAGATAAACAAATAGAATAACATTTTTCCTAATTTTATGTAAGTTTTACATATTCAATAGAAAATAATTAACAAACAAAAAAGAATAAACAACGTACCTTAATTCGAATGGCATTGAAGGTAGGAAAGGTTTTATTTGTTAGCTTAATTTTTTAACGCAATCAAAATATTGTATAGATCTGTTCAATTATGTACATAAAAACACAAACAAAACAAAAGAATTAGACATGTACTCCCTCTGTTTTTTAATCACTCTCACTTAGAATCTTGACACTATTCATACTTAGAGAGAATCTTCTCAATTTTTCTATAATTTATAGTCATGTGGGGTCTTGTTTGATTCGTCTTAATTACTACATAAAAATTCAATCATAATTTTTACTACTATATAATGAAAGATATTTAAGTTCAAAGATGTGCATTGGGAGATGTGCACGGGAAAGTGAGAAAGATAAAAAAAAACAGAGGGGGTATATGATAGTAAAATTTTATAGTTTTTTTGTTATAACAAATTTAATACAAGGAAAAACAGCTAATTATGAATCGTATGAAGCCGAAATCAACTATTTATTGCATGCAAATAGTTTGATTATATAATTTATAAGCAAAAAAAATAAAGATAAAACAATAGATTAAATTATTATAAATCGTTAAATATAAAAAAAAACGGTTTTTTTATTGGTTATTTACTACATGCAATTGAAAAACTGGATATTGTTGTATAATATCAGCACTATAAGAGGGGGGGGTGAATTATAGTGAGAGAATAAGTTATAGTTTTTGCGGAATTAAAAGTTAACTTGAGAACGCACAATGGAAACACGAGAGATTTAACGAGGAAAAACTTCCTAGGCCCAATAGGAAGAAACAACCTCGACATAAGGGATTTTAACTCAAACTTTCCACTATAATAGGCCAAAACAACTCTGTTTACAATCCTATTACTTTTCTCTCGAGCCACAACTTAAGTTACTAAACTCAAGTTCCCAACTACAGTTTCCACAACTGTCGTTCCTCTCAAACTTCCCTAGAAGTTACTTTCCCTTTCTCTTGCTTCACTCAAAGTTTCTCACACTTACAAGAGTTCACTCAAACCCTTAACTCAAAAATGCAATTTGTAAGACAATGGAAGAGTAATAACTCGAAAAAAGTAAGTATGAATTCTCTTAGGAACGACACTGACTCTTTTAGACAACTAAGAATATTTAGCTAAGCCAGACACAATTTGTTCCAAGGTTTGGGCGCCTATTTATAGACAATTTAGACAAGACATAAACTTATTCACTACTTAATCCATTATCACATGATGTCCATGACTCTGATTAATTAATTAGTTTATTTTAAATATTTCTTGAGAAGTAATTAATCCACTTCCTCCACTACTTAACATAAAACTAAGAAGCATTAAGTATTACGTGGTTTTAGATACTTGAGGAATAATTAAACTATTTAAATTAATTAAGACTTGCGAAATAATTAAACAAGCCCACTAACCACTAACTACAAACGTGTAGCAGTAGTTTTAGGCATGATAATTGATTTCTTGGGGAGTAAATAAAATATTTACTTTAAATTGTTATTCGGAAAATACTTCTAAAAATAAGTTGATTAAAACGACAATCATTTTTATATTTAAAAAGAAAATCTTTTTAAAACCGGAAACTATATTTAATCTTGAAAACAAAATCTTTTAGTTTAATTAAAATATAAAAGATAAGATTAAAAACCGTTTGATATTTATCTTAATAAAATCAGAAAATCAATTTAAATCTTTTCCTAACAAACTAATAACAAACTCCCTAAAATAGTGGATCTAGTCAAAACTATCCTAAAACTTCTAATAAACAGTTTAGGCGCATAAGTAATGTTAGGCGCACTACTTAGATTTATTTAGGTGTTCCTAAAGCTGTCTATAAGTATGTTCCTTAACCTTGTTCCTAACTGTGTCAGTGTTTGTTCCTTTCATGGGAACAGAAGCAAGTTCCGTTTGAGAATTTACCACAAACTAAATTGAGCTTTCACTCAACCTTAACATAAAGATATTAAATACACCCTAATGTATTCTAATCTTCACTCCAAGCTTGATACTTCATCACTCGAATATCTTCACTTCGATCTTTGATTAATTCTCCATTTGAATTTTCAATCAAGTATTCTCTTTGCTCGAGAATGAATTACCTAGCAATAACATAAATAAAATACAATATGTCTTTTGTGGTTAAGTCATCTTCAAACTCAAGGGTCGACATATATCTTTATTATATACATAAATTTTGAACAAATTTATTTATTGTAAATACTACCTCCGTTTCCAAAAGATCTTCCTTGTTACTGTTACTACATATACATTTAAGAATTAATTTGTGTGGGGTGTGGGGTGGGTAATGTAGGAGAGAGAAAGTGGTTAAGATAAATAAACAAATAAAAAGAGGTTAAAGTAGGAGAGAGAAAGGGACTAAAATTGAATTAATAATATAATAGTAGACCATAAGATAAGGACATGAGAGGGTAAAAAGGAGAAAAATTCCAAATAAGGCCTAAAGTAAAAGAGGGAAGATCTTTTGAAAACACACTTAAACGGAAAGAGGGAATCTTTAGGAAACCGAGGTAGTATGACATTTATTCGAATTATTATAATTTAATAAATATGCACGAATTGTCCAAAGGAAATTATAACAAATTTTTATATACAGTTTTTTATTAGTTATTTATTACATGCAATTGAAAAAATGGATATCTTTATTATATACATAAATTTCGAAAAAATATATTTATTGTAAATATAAAATTTATTCGGATTATTATAATTTAATAGATGTGAACGAATTCGCCAAAGGAAATTATAACAAATTTTTATATACAATTTTCTTATTTGTTATTTATTACATGCAATTTAATAAATAGATATCTTTATTATATATATAAATTTTGAACAAATTTATTTATCGTAAATATAACATTTATTCGGATTATTATAATTTAATAAATATGCACGAATTTGCCAAAGGGAATTATAACAAATTTTTATATACAATTTTTTTATTTGTTACATTTCATTCAAGAAATGGATATGTTTACTATATACATAAATTTCGAAAAAAATTATTTATTGTAATTATAACATTTATTCGGATTATAACATATATAACATTTATTGTAAATATAAAATTTAGTATGCTCGAATTTTCTAAAGGAAATTATATCAAATTTTACCATGTATACTTCGAATTGTTTTCAAGTAAAGAAAGGATTTTTTTTGGCTTAATTGTTTGCATGCAAGCCAAAAAAAATGTGTAGATCTGTTCACAAATTAAACAAAAATATTGAAAAAAAAAAATCGGACAATGAAAAAAGGTAGAAAATCGTATAATTTACACAAAATAAAAAGTTGATCCTTATAAATTTTACATTTTTCCTTCTTAAATATGAAAGACACAAAAATAATTAGAGGAACTTACATTTTCCAAGCCCAAATTATGTATTGCAGATAACATGGAAATACCTTTTTGAAGCCCCGAATAAAATAGAAAAGTTGTATAATTTCCATTAATACAAATTGTATCCCAGCAATCGAATATATCTGAATTTTTTTTCTCCTTATTCACATATAATTTTGTCAGTAAATTTTTTTTTTCTCTGAATTGAATTTTTGAGTGAGAGATTCATGGAGAAATGAAAAGTTGATGAAGAATACGAAAATAGAGAATTAGGAATTAAGTGAATGTGATTTTCTTGGAGGAAAGAGAATGTGAGTTAGTGAGGAGATGAAAAATGAAAGAAATCATGGGAGGAAATGAAGAGAGAGAAATAATCATGAAAATGAAGCAAATGAAGCAATTGAAGCAAATATAATGTTAAGAAAGTTTGACGAAATTTTCAACTTATGTCATATGGTTAAGTATTAGGTCTTCTTTATTTTGGATCAAATAGTGACAATTGTAATATAAGTAGGTTATCTTAATGGACTTTTATTTTGGGCCGCGAAAAAAAAAACAAAAGTTTATTATGAAGTTAATAAAATCATAGTAGAATATATAGTGAGCTATAGAAAACGATAAGGTTATGTATATTCTAACATAACCTATATATAGCTCTATATAATATTGTCTATTAAAGTGGAGCATTGTGTAATTTTAAAGTTGGAGGACCTATATTTATCAAAGATAATATAAATTATAAAAATTTTAATAAATAACCTCTGCCAATATAACAATGATATGGATTTATAATTTCATTTATCAAAGTTAATTTTAATTAGTTGTATAATGAATTTATAATTGTTATTTATATGTTTTACTTTATTACAATGATATGAACATTTAATAACACCTGTTTCTGTTCAATTTTGCAGAATCTTTGCTATCTCTACATGAATGTGTATCTAAACGAATTGAACAACGCGTTACAAGACACAAAAGGAAAATAGTATTATCACAAAAACGTGAAAACTGCCCGCATAATATAGGAGCTAAACAACCTATATTTAGCATAAACATTATTTGTCACTCAACTAATGCTATACTTTTGTAGTATAAGATTTTTTTTCTTATATTACCTTTAATATTATCGTTAACCTCATATAAACTTTGTTTTGATAATTTATATTATCTTCAGATCAATCCATTTGTATTCACCTTCAATAAGCAATATAAGTAATGATTCAAGTATTGTGTGTACTACTCCAATGATGGATATAGAGATAAAGAAATAAATAATACGTATATTTTATAAAATGAATAATATTTTCACATTAACATTAAGTGCTTTCTAAATTTTTGTTATAGCTTTGCATTCATCATCGTCTTCATCGTCGGTTGAAGCACCACGCAATACAAATAGTTCAAATGATAACTCTACAAATGTTATTGTTAACGGTATAATTTTTCAATATATATTTTACCTTTGATTGTGGTTTATTTCAATGAATGTTTACAATTGCATATTATAAGGTACATGATTTTATCTTTTGGTTATATAAAGTTGTATTATTTGACGCTGACATTTTGTACAAAATTTGTCTCAGAAAAACAAAAGGCATCACAAATTGCTAGAAAGAAAAGAAAGTTCATATTGCTTGACAAAAAAACTCGAGGTATATATATATATATTAATATAATTAAAATATATGTCTCTATTACATAATCAAGTTGAAAATTATGACTATAAAAAAATGTTCAATTATAGGAAGTGGTATGTCTTCCGAAGATATTTTGGATTTGGTGCAATCACAAAGTCAACTTAGATCTAAGAGACATGTGGTTCGAAGTTCAACAATTCTCAGATCAATTACATGGAGAATTATAAATGGTATTATATTATTATTAAAGTATTCATATTTTGATGTGTATAATTTTATATTCATTTTCTATCAAATCTAACATGTATTACTGAATATGATGTTCATAAAGATGAAATTATTGCATCATCTAATTGTGGTCACTCAGATACTACTATTTAAGATGAGTGTGTTACACGTGACAATAATGACAACGTCGTAGATGATATGGAGATCGTTACAGGTGTGTATATGCACGTGTTATCAAATTTGAAATTAAAATGTGCACCGTGAAGCTGTATAATGTGATGAAAATTTATTATTTCATTTGTTTTTTTGAATAGAGAGCTATTCTGATATAGGAGACCCTACATATGTATATGAGTTTTGTGGGGCTTAAATGTGGTTTGATGAGAGAATAAATAAACAAAGCAAGACAAAGAATCCGACCTTTTTATTATGTTGCATGCAAGGGAAGGTTCAACTACCTCTACTAAAAGAACCACCAAAACTTATTGACGACCTATTAAAGAAAAAACATAACAGAAGCAATCACTTTCTTAAAAATATACGAGGATATAATATTGATGTATTTATTTACATCCATGGGTGGAAGAATTATTGTACCTACAACTCGAGGACGAGGTCTGTATAATTACAAGATTGGAGGACAAAATCATCACTTGATAGGTAGTTTGTTTCCTCCTAATGGTGCACGGCCTACGTTTTCTCAACTTTACATATACGATACGGAGGATGAAGTTAGGAACAGAAAAACTATTGCAAGGTACAACATGATTGTAATTTTGGAAAACTTATTTTAATATAAAACTCCTTGAGAAACTTGAGAGTATTACCGCCACGTGATAACGTTAAAGGCTTTAATACTAATTACTAACTGAACTTTAACTAATGCAGCGAAATAACTTAAATAACTTCTATTTATTAATATAAAATTTATTATACAATTATATAACTATTAAAGAAAATAAAGTAACAACTCCTTGACTAATTATGATTCCTCACTAGCTCTCCCATATGAAGTATGCATCATATTAACATGTAAATTCTGCTTGCCAAAATAGGGTCATCACAGGGACAAAGCCATAGAACAAAAAAAAAAGCGTGTCAGTAAAAATACTGAGTACATGTATATGCAGAATATTAAACACTTTATTTAATTAATTTTTTGATATATTTAATTTTAAAAAACCTTTCTTGGATACTTGATAATACCTGTATAATATATAGTATATAACCTCGATAAAAATCATTTTTCCTTGCCTAGGTACCTTTCCTAAAGTGTGCACACCCCCAAGTTTAGTATTCCTTACCGAGTCTATTACGAGGGGTTACTACCTTGTCCACATGACTTATACAAAATGTACATGGGTAAATAATATAATGGCTACCGTTCTTACTAGTAAATAACAAGTTGTTGCCTCTTTATAATTGCGATCATGAAATATCATATAACTAATAAAAATCCTTCGGAAATAATCCTCCTTTAAAAAGAATAATAATTCTTATAAACTTAGCCATATAAAGGCATAAATAAAATAACTTGCTCAAGAGTTGACCTTTGAAAAATAATAATAGTTCAAAAACACTCCTTTTTGAATATTTAAACTTGAATCAAAAGATCAAACTCCTTCTAAAATATTTGAATATAAATTCAAAGATCAAACTTTATAAATATATTAAACGAAAGACATAATTCAAAGTTCATAAATAACATTTGTAAATATTCAAACATGTTCATATAAAACAGATGTAGTTCATAATAAAACTCATAAAAACATGAATTTCAATCCAAAATATTTTCCTAAAAACATGATACTACACTTGCAAAACAATTATTAAAGATCTACAAATACACGCACATTGAAAATTAATAACTACTAAGGGAGAAGAGAAAGGGTAGGCTAAGAGAGTGAGAGAGTTTAAACTTGAAAAAAGAGATTTATTTCTCAAATTTGGTGTAAAGAATATGATGGGTGAAGACCCGTATTTATACTAGTTGAAAAGGTAGAATCGGAATAGGATTACGAAACTAAAAGATGAATTTAGGGAAAAAGATAAATTAATCTAGCTAAGATATAACTAATATTTATGATTATTCAACTAAGATTAGGAAAAGATATAAATTATCCTATAATACATAATTATATAAGGTAAAAATAACTAAAAGATAAGTAAAAAAAAAAACTTTATCACTTCACAAGCACTCAACGGCTTAGCCACGTGAGATCATGTGTGCTCAATTTTATTTTATATATTTTTTCTTTTTATAATTCTTTTTTTTTCTTTCTTTAAATCTGTTTCCTTTTTTGTTTTTGTAAATCTTTTCTGATTATTTCTTTTAAGAAATATCTTCAACTACTAAACTAACTACTTAAATTATAATTTGTAAACTTAGGTCCAATATTTAATTTGGACTAGAATTTATTTGGAAAACCCATAATCGATTATAAAAGCCTATTTAAAACATTTATAATTAATAAAAGCCTTTTTAATAAATAAAACCGTTTAAAAAATTATAATTAATAACTTACTAAAAATACGGAGTATTACAATAATTGTTGGTTTTACTTAACAATTTGTGCTTATCTGTTATAGTTGAATATTTTTGTTTTACATATTAACTATTTTTCTTATAAATGTCTTCACAGTACCAATAACTCTGACAAGTTCGAGGATCGCTTAGTCGCACAATTACAAGATATGATAGATGAAAATAACCCTTTAGCTAAAAGTTTCAGAATGGCTAGGGATAGGTTTGCATTAGACACGTGTGATAATTTGAAATTAAGGCTTATTGGAAAACGAGAGACTGATAGAAGAACTTACAATTTGCCAACTACATCAAAAGTTGCTGCACTTATTGTTGGAGATATTGAAAGTGCTGATAAAAGATATATAATTATAGTAACAAAGGGTGGAAAGTTACAGCAAATTTATGAGCTTCATGCTTCTTACCTCGCAATGAAATATCTGTTGTTATTTCCATATGGAGAAGATGATTTAGAACATATATTATGCATAGAGATAAGACTCCGATCGACGGTTCGACGAAAAAAGATCTAAACTCACTAAGCGTGAGTTCTTTGCATATAGAATACAAGATTGAGCTTTAGAAGCGACCACCATACTCTTATCTTAAAGGTTGTTACAACAATTTTTATTAGATGCCTACACAATGATTGAAGCTGAAAGGTTGTCTTTTCTTAGACATAACCAACAGAGCCTTAGAGCCACGAATGTAAAGAATTTAAGTGGGGTTGTCGAAAGAGGAGAAGTAGAAGGAGCTTTAAATGGAAGTCGTATAGTATTGCCGGCTTCATTCACCCGAGGACATGGTTATATTAGAGAAAACTATTAGGATGCGATGGCTATTTGTAGATGGTATGGTTATCCGGATTTATTCATAACATTTACCTGTAATCCTAAGTGGCCAGAGATCACTAGATTTGTAAAGAAAAGGGGACTCAGGCCAGAAGATAGGCCGGACATCGTCTGCCGAGTTTTAAGATGAAACTAGACCAACTGGTCAATGATTTGAAAGATCGCAAAATATTTGTCAGTGTTAAGGCTGATATGTAACACATCTTCCTTATTATTATTATTATTATTATTATTATTATTATTATTATTATTATTATTATTATTATTATTATTATTATTATTATTATTATTATTATTATTATTATTATTATTATTATTATTATTATTATTATTGTTATTATTATAGTTTGAACTACCTTTGTGTTGGTATAGTTATGTGTTGTCTGTAATATGACTATGAAACCCTACTTTGTTGTATTTCCAATTTTCAGTGGTATATACAGTAGAATTCCAAAAGTGTGGTTTGTCGCATGCACATATTTTGTTGTTCATGCATCAACAAGACAAGTACCCTGTAGCTTCAGATATTGATAAGATTATTTCTGCCAAGTTGTCTGATGACCGTGAAGATCCAGAATTATATCAAGTCGTCATCGAGTTCATGATGCACGATCCATGTGGCGCAACAAACACAAATGCACCGTGTATGGTTGACAAACAATGCAGTAAGCATTTTCCAAAGAGATTTATTGATTCGACTAAAGTGGATGATGAAGGATATCCACTTTATAGGTGAAGAGATAATGGATATACAGTTGATAAGGGTGGAGTTCATCTTAACAATAGGTATGTTGTTCCATATAATGTTGAATTGCACGTAAATATCGAGCACATATCAACGTTGAATGGTGTAACCAGTCAAGATCAATTAAGTACCTGTTCAAATATATAAACAAGGGGTATGATAGGGTTACTGCTACAACATATCAGGATAAACAGAAAGAAGGTGAAGAGAAAGACATCGACGAGATAAAGATGTACTATGATTGCCGACACATTTTGGCTTGCGAGGCAATTTGGAGGATTTTTGGATTCAACATCC
Organism: Beta vulgaris subsp. vulgaris; assembly: GCF_026745355.1. Taxonomy (NCBI): domain Eukaryota; kingdom Viridiplantae; phylum Streptophyta; class Magnoliopsida; order Caryophyllales; family Amaranthaceae; genus Beta; species Beta vulgaris. The sequence continues at coordinate 42,252,770 of NC_079206.1, read as the reverse complement.
AGTATCGAACTCCTGCTGTGGAGAAGCTAAGTTTCCATCTACCAGGAGAGCAAATTGTTTTGTTTAATGACCATGCTGACGTAGAACCCATACTAGACAGGCCCCATATCGACAATACGAAATTCCTATCTTAGATGAAATGTAATGAGAAATATGAAGAAGCCAGGGCGATTAGTTATGTGGAGTTTCCTACAAGATTTGTTTGAAAGCAGGTGATGAGGGAGTAGACACCAAGAAATAAAGGCTTTGCAAATAGGTCGAATCCACCACGTCTCGCCAGGATCTAGTGAGAAATTCTATCTTAGAACGTTGCTCAACTTTGTTAAAGGAGCGACGTGCTATGAAGACATTAGAATGGTTGATGGTGTAGTGTATCCTACATTCAAGGAAGCTTGCTATGCAAGGGGATTACTTGATGATGATAAGGAATATGTTGACGCAATCACGTAAGCGAGTTTTAGAGAATCAGGGCACTACCTAAGACATTTGTTCTCCATGTTTCCGTTATCTAGGAGTATGTCGAAGCCGGAGGATGTTTGGCATAAGACTTGGAGGTTACTATCTGATGACATTTTGTACAAGCATCGTGCTATTCAGAAAAATAAAGGTACACAACTACGAACATATCCTGATAATAGTTACTATCTATATTCTTAAGAAATGTGCATATTTAGTATAAGTTACTGCTGTATAATTTAAAATTATTTTTTTGCAGATTTACAGTTAACTGACAATCAAATTGAAGCGTTTGCGTTGGGCGAGATTGAAACCATGCTCCAAAGTAATGGCAGCAACTTGCGTAGATTTAGTGAGATGCCTTTTCCGGATGAACTAATCATGTTTGATGGACAAAACAAGCTTATTGCAGATGGGCTTTCTTACGACATAGAGGAAATGACGTTGGAACACGACAAATTGTATGAGGGTCTAATTGATGAGCAGTCCATTATTTCTCAAAGAGTAATGTATGTTGTGTCGAGTCAAGAAAGAGTAATGGATGAGCAGTCCATTATTTCTTAAAGAGTAATGAAGACATTATGTGCTGCAATAAGGAAGATGGGCAAAATTGTATTGCCTGTAGCTTTGAGTGGAATTGCTTCTCTCCTCCTTCCATGGGGAAGAACGGCGCATTCGAGATTCGGTATCCCTTTGAATGTAACTGAAAATTCTACATGTGCCGGCATTCGTCGTGGGTCGGATTTAGCTGATCTTCTTATCAAGACAAAACTTATTATATGGGATGAAGCGCCCATGATGCATAAGTATTGTTTCGAAGCACTTGATAGAAGTCTGAGGGACATAATGAGGTCTGTTGATAGGAATAACATGCATCAACCGTTTGGGGGTAAAGTTACGGTGTTTGGTGGTGATCTACGGCAGATATTACCAGTTGTACCAAAGGGAACGAGGCAGCATATCGTGTTTGCTAGCGTTAATTCGTCTTACTTGTGGGATTCGTGTAAGGTCCTAACACTTACTCGCAATATGAGACTTCAATCAAGTTCTTCGAAATCTTCTGCTGATGAACTACGAGAATTTTCAGAGTGGATACTAAGCGTAGGAGACGATAAGGCCGCAGGTCCTAATGATGGCGAAGCCGTAATTGAGGTTGTAAAAGATATTCTTATAGATCCAGGTGTCGATCCAATTTCAGCAATTGTTGATAGCACTTATCCAAACCTACATGACCATATTGGGAAGCTAAATATTTTCAAGAAAGAATAATTTTTGGCGCCAACAAATGAGATAGTGGAGATAGTCAATGATCATGTTTTATCTACCATTCAAAAAGAAGAGAAAGTGTATTTGAGTTCGGACGCTATAAGCAAAGAAGAGTGTAACTTTGGAGTACATGAAATATACTCCACTGAATTCCTCAATACAGTAAGATGCTCCGATCTCCCGAATCATAGCATGCTGTTAAAGGTTGGTGCGCCAGTTATGCTTCTAAGGAATATTGATTAAACATCTGGATTATGTAATGGCACGAGGTTAGTCCATTTAGGCAATCGTGTTATTGAAGCAACTGTTATTTTTGGAAGTAATGTCGGAGAAAAGGTACTTATCCCAAGAATGATAATCCCCCCGTCTGACTCGACCAAATTTCCTATCAGATTTCAGAGACGTAAGTTTTCTTTAATGATTTGTTTTGCTATGACTATAAATAAAAGTCAAGGACAATCTTTGTCCCATGTAAATCTATATCTCTCGAGACCTGTTTTCAGCCATGTTCAATTTTATGTTGCCGTATCCAGAGTTACGAGCAAAAAAGGTCTCAAGATCCTCCCCTTTGGTAAAAAACACGGTGTGCATACAAGTACAACAAATGTAGTTTACAAGGAAGTGTTTGCAAACATGTAGTTTGAGTTAAACTCTTTTTTTAAAATTTGTACTGTGTGCTCATTACCACAATTACATTCAGAATTCATGAAATTGTATAATTTGTTTCGATCTTATTATGTGACTTAATTTAATGATGTTATAAAGCGATAAATACACCCGTGCATATCCTAAAACTAGTTTACATAATATAATAATTTAGGTTGTTCATGCAAAATCAAACTCTAATGTTAGCTTATCTAGAATTTCTTATGTGTCTTTAAATCTATGTAGAACACTATTTTTAAAAATATTTAAAACAAAAATTAATGATATGATAATCCTACGTGGAACTCTCTATTTCATAAGTTGTATAACTATATTGTAAATGGATCTTATTTCATTCGAGCATTATTCAATGGAACAAAAATTATAATATTTCGAATTAGGTAGCAAAAGTTATACACAATTCACATAATATAATAATTTAGGTTGTTCATGCAAAATCAAACTCTAATTTTAGTTTATCTAGAATTCCTTATGTGTATGTATTTAAATCTATATAGAACTCTATTTTTGTAAAAGATTAAAATACAATTTAATGACATGACAATCCTACATAGTGCACTCTATGCTCCCGAAAAGTTTCTCCTGTATATATCTACTAGTTTTTTACCCGTACAAAAATGCACGGGAAGTTTTATAGTAAATATGATTTTGACCATGCATAATGCGCGGGAATTGTTTTGTTTATTAAGTAGTTGATTATTATTCATAACCAAGTTATAAGTAGGTCTCTAGCGTTTAGACCCGTGTAAAAATATATTGTATGCTACTTCATCTCTAACTTTTAGACCTAAAATATTCCAAGAAAATTGAATATATATATTGCATATATTCAATAATTGCGTCAAAAAGTTGATAAACTATAAGATATTGAATCATATATTTAATGATATTTCTCCTCAAATTATGTTATGTGAATTTGTAAAAGTGAATGACATACTATATATATATAGGGGCAAAATCACATGAGAATGCTCCTTACATGAGAAATTAAAATGAATCTCAACCACACGATTGGATTAGAGTTACAACACCTGTTTATTAGAGTTATACCTCCCTAAAGAACTTTGAGCCCAAAAAAATAATTATTTTTGAATATTTTTTTCTAATATTCGTTTTTTTTTTTTGGAGTTAGAAAACTTTTTCATTAGAGTTACATCACTTATTCATAAGAGTTATAGCACGTAAAATTCATTCTCATTTCTCATGTAAGTATGCATTCTCATATGAACTCACTTATGTATATGTATATATATATATATTATATATAATATATATATATATATATATATATATATATATATATATATATATATATATAACTTCTCGAAAAATAATATACGTACACAGTATACAATATACCTTTCCATTTATTTTCTTTGTTCCGTTATTAACTTTCAGCTCCTGACAAATTACAAGCTTCATGAGGCAAGTTACCAGTTTGATCAATTTATATAAGTAGATAGTTATTGTCGTGGACAAAGTTTTCTTATGAAATTTTATAAAGGATATCGATCTAATCACAAAAGATTGGTAATATTTGTTGCACATAAATTAATTAAAATTAGGGTCACTAATTTAGATTGACATAGGACCCTACATTATATTCAGTTTTTCTACGTAACTTTTAATTTGCCACACATTTTTCTCACGCATCTAAAAAAGTTAAAGTAACTATAAGTTGTACGATATCTTATTATTTATATTTTTTCCTTTTGTATTGTCCCTGTTCTTTCAAATGTCTCTTGATCATCATTCAAAGACATTTACTATATTGTAACTAATATGCTAAAATTTTAAATCCTTTAAATGGGATGGTAAGGATTAAAAAAAAATATCAATATTTTTTTTGATTTTAGACCCGTGCTAATTGCAAGAAAAAAAAATTATTTTTATAAATTTAAGATTTTAGAATGTTTTTCCTAAACTATCTTGTGAATATTAGCTTGTGATTTAAAGTTTTATAACCGTGTATTGAAAATATTTTTAAACTGGCTTATGACCCATGGATTCTATGGTTGACATAGTTAATGTCATGGTGGATCATGTGATTTTCGATTTTATTTTTGAAAGAAAAAATTGATTAAATCTTTGCTCCGCCTACTGCTTTTTCTTAAAGGCCTAGATAAAATCATAACTCAAACCACTACCGGCACTCAATCATACACCCCCTTTCGGTAGTCCTACTCTCCCCCCCCCCCTCCTCTCCTCTCTCTCTCTCTTGTTGCCCTCATGCAAAATCGTTTTTCACCGCCTCAGGCCACTATATTATCATTTTTGTTTGCCTAAGTTAAGAAATATTTATTTTTGAGTTTTTTACTGTTTAACTTATCTTTAAAAATATAGTTTGAAGATTTTTGTAACTTATCATTCTTGTAGAAAAAAAGATAACATAGATTCTAAAGGTTATTTTCACCCCCTTCAATTTTATACTTTCTTTATGGAATGAGAATGTAAAGAGAAAAAGCAACAAAACATGAAATGTTGATACATAAATTTTCTGGAATGGGAAGATAATGAATCAACAAAATATGAATAATTCACCGAATAGTGCGGAGATTTATACAATTGTAATAGCTGAATCAATGCCCCATATAATGTGATAGCCCGAATTTCAAGCAATTTTATTTAGGCTAATTGTATTTTATGAGCTTAATAATCTGATAATATATATCTTTTTGAAGTATTATGAAAATACGAATTTTATCTCTTAAATATAGATATTAGTTTTGCAATCATAGTCGTAATTATCTATGAAATGAGTTCTCTAAATTTGCTTATGTTGAACCCTACTTTTGATGATAACAAAGGAACAAAGATACAAACTAAGTACTGGACTAACAAGTTGTTTAAGTGAGTGAATTTCAAGGTATCATTGAAAGGAACAAAGAAAATACTAAGTCAAGGAAGAAATCAAGTTTGGATTTTGAAGACTAAGTGAAGATGTTTCTTTATTTGATACTGGAGCAGCATTGGAGCAAGAAGACTAAAGCGAGGCTTTTTATTTCTAGTTCCATTGTAAAGGAACGAGTAAAGATGGTAAGGAACTATGGTAGTTTAGAATGATAATGATCGTTTGTTCCTTTGTAAGGAACAGACGAATTGGCGCTAAACTTATAAGTTAAAGGAACTAACAATTAAAAGGAACTAGACTTAGGTTGAAGCATTACAACAGTACATTGATAGCAGTTGAGAAAATTATGCCTAGAATGTAGATAACCGTTTTATTTAAGGAAAAATCTGATTTTATGAAAAATCTTTTTAAGGAAAAGATTTTGTTTTTCCAAAGATAATAAAAATATTTTTCGGTTTTTACGAAAGTGATTTGAAGATAATATTTTTATTAAAATGATTTAATTTCGAATTTAATAATTAATATCTTTTTAATTAAATCAGATTTTTGACTAATGCTTAAAGTGGTTGCTAAAATTAAGGAGCGGTAACTAAAAACACTCCCACGTTTAATAGTGATCATGGGGATCATGGGATGTTTGAGGAACGTGTTCCTAAGAGTAAGGAACATCATGCGATAATGGTTTTTATTTCAAAAATACATGTTTTAATCCCATGTTCTAAATTACTACCACTATAAATATTAATGTCTGATCAAGTTCCAAATGGTGTCTGACTAAGTGATTTAGTGAGTTTAACTAATTAGAGTGTCAGTGCCTTCATTCTCTCATAAAAGCTATTTGTTCTTTGCCTTCTTACTCTAATTCCACTAAGCTTATTCGATCAATTGTATTTTGGTTTTTGGGGTAAGGGGACTTTGAGTGAAGTTCTGTAATAGAGAAGCTTTGAGTGAAGCAAGTAAAAGTGAGAAAACTTCGAGTGAAGTTGGTAGGAGCAGATGTTAAGGGAACAGTGGTTCAGGAACTTGAATTTAGGAACTCAAGGTGTGGCTCGTGAGTAGAATTAATTTGTAACAAAGTTGTTTGGCCTAATTAGTAAAAAGTTGAGTTTAAAATCCCTAGTAGTCGAGGTTGTTTCTTCTTGTTGGGCCCAAGAATTTTTTCCTCGTAAAAATACCTTGTGTTCCTTTAGCTTGTTTGTTTGTTTAAGTTTGAATTCGCGCAAAAAGTTACATTTATTTCTACACATACAATTCACCCCCCGCCCTCTTGTAGTGTTCCTAGTGAAATAACAAGTGGTATCAGAGCTGGAACTCACGAAAGATAGGAAACCCTATTGAGAACAAGATCCAAGGAACAATGAATACCACCGAGAAACTTGAGGAAGGTTACTCCATGCAAAGGCCTCCCATGTTCAATGGGAAGTTCTACTCCTACTGGAAGAACCGAATGGAGATATTCATCAAGGCTGAAAACTACCATGTATGGAGAGTTATTGAAGTTGGTGATTTCGAGGTCACAACTACTAATGACAAAAATGAGGTAATTTTGAAACCCTTCTCTGAATATGACAAATCGGATTTTGAAAAATAGAAGTAAATGCCATGGCTGTTAAATTATTGCATTGTGGACTTGGACCCCATGAACATAATAGGATCACGGGATGCAAATCCGCAAAGCAAATATGGGATTTACTAGAAGTAACTGACGAAGGAACTAATGAAGTCAAAAGATCTAAAATTGATTTACTAATGAATCAATATGAACAGCTCTCCTTGAAGACTAAGGAAAGCATTCAAGAGATGTTTACTCGTTTTACTAACATTATTAATGAGCTAGCTTCTCTTGGAAAGTTTATTTCATCTGAGGAACAGGTTCGAAAGGTTCTTAGGAGTCTTCCTAAGGACAGATGGATGGCTAAAGTCACTGCTCTTCAAGAAACAAAAGACTTCACTAAGTTCAACTTAGAACAGCTGGCAGGGTCACTTATGACTCATGAGCTTCACCTTGATACTGAATATGGTGAAAGCTCCAAATCAAAATCAATTGCTCTCAAAGCAGATGATGAAGATGATTCGACTCAGAAGAAGAAGAAGCAGCCTCATGGTTCGAAAATTTCGAAAGATGTAAGGAACATGAAGAATGGAAACTTCAAAGGTAAAACTAAGAAATTTTCTAACAAAGCTGCTTGTCATAAATGTGGGAGTACAGATCACTTCATCAAGGAATGTCCTCTTTGGGAAAATGACAAAACCAAAGAAAGGAACAAGGAACGCTTTGCTGAAAGGAACAAAGAATCAAAGGCACCTTTCTCTAAGGCAAAGTCGAAGCAATGATAGCTGCTTGGGGAGATTCAGAGACGGAAGAAGAAGAGGAACAACAAATGAAGAAACAGCAAACCTTTGCCTCATGGCAAACATGAGAAAAAGAAGATGAAGAAAATGTTGAGGTAAGTCAACATGGACTTGAGTCAGACTTAGATTGAAAACTAGGCTGAAATATATGATCTTCTTTATGATGCAATTCTTGAATGTAGAGATGAACGTGAAAAACGTGAACAAACTAACAAGCCTTAAAGTCTGCAAGAACACATAGAATGGCTTAAGAAAATGAGAACAGATGTTGAAACTAGATTCTTTGATTTGTTTGATAAAAACAAAAATCAAAGAATATTATGAAGAGTTTGAAAAATGAAAATTATCTAATTAATTTAGAATTTCACACTTGAAGGATTTGTCCCTGTTCTAGTTCCTTTGATATAAGATCAACCCTTTGAAAGGATACAGATCTGAGATTGGAAAATTTGAATAAAGAAAAAATTGTTTTAAAGGAACAGATCCGTAATCTTAAAAAGGAACTGGTTGTCGCAAGGAACAGAGGCAAAACAATGGTTGTTCCTAAGTGGATTGAGAAACCACAAACCAAAAGAAAGAAGGTCTTGGTTTTGAAAACTACAAGAAAAGGAACAAGACAAGAAATATGTTGATCTACCTAGTGATAAATTTTGTATGTATGTGGAAATAGGTCATTACATAAATCAATGTCAACTAAAACTGAATGATTGGAGAAAATGTGAAAATAAGTAAAAAAAAGGGTTGTCAAATCAAATCCTAGTCAAGAACAGGAACCCACGAAAGAGGGGTTCCTACAACTAACAATTAGTTGATTTTTGCAGGTTGGAGTGAGGGGGAACAACACATGGTATCTGATAGTGGTTGTTCCAAGCACATGACAGGAGACAAAACTAAGTTTCTCTCACTCACAACCTATGAAGGTGGAAGTGTAACATTTGGTGACAATAAGAAAGGTAACATAGTTGCATGGGAAGGTTGGTAAGTCACCATACACTCCATTGAAAATGTATTTTTAGTTGAAGGTCTAAAACATAATCTATTGATATTTCCAATTCTGTGACAAGGGAAATATTGTAAAATTTATAAGAAAAATGCTTGATCATCAACATTAAAACTAAGAAGGTTATCTTGGAAGGAACAAGGAAAGGGAACACATAATTGTGGATCTTGACCTTGTTCCTAAATCAATTTAACTGTCTTAGTGTATTGAATATGATTCACTTCTTTGGCACAAGCGTCTAGGACATGCTAGCTTTTCATTACTTGAGAAACATAGATCAAAAGATCTTGTTTTAGGATTACCATCATAAAATTTCATATTGATCAAGTTTGTGATGCATGTGCACGAGGTAAAGCAAGTAAGATCCTCTTTCAAATCTAAAACGATAGTAAGACCACTAAACCATTAGAATTAATTCATATGGACTTATGTGGACCTATGAGAATTCAAAGAGAAGTGGAAAGAGGTATGTATTAGTTATTGTGATGACTACTCTAGGTATACTTGGGTTATTTTCTCTCTAGTAAAGATGAGACTTATGATGAGTTCCTTGTCTTTGCTAAAAGAGTTCACAATTGAGTGGTCACAAAATAATGCAATTAGATCCGATCATGGTAAAGAATTGAAAATTATAAATTTGATGACTTAAGCAGAGATAATGGCCTAGATCATAATTTTTCTGCCCCTAGAACACCACAACAAAATGGTGTTGTAGAAAGGAAAAATAGAACTTTGGAGGAAATGTCTAGAACCATGTTAATTGCTAGTGAACTTCCAAGGAACTTTTGGGCTGAAGCTGTTAATACTGCTTGTCACATAATTAATCGTGCCATGATGAGACCTATCATTAAAAAAATCCTTATGACTTTATTTTATGGAAAGAAACCAATATCACTTACTTTTAGAACATTTGGTTGCAAATGTTTTGCATAATAATGGAAAGATAATCTTGGAAAATTTATGCAAGGAGTGATGAAGCAATATTTTAGGATACTCATCACATAGTAAAGCTTATAGAGTATTACAATAAAAGAATATGTGTGTTGAAGAAAGTATTCACATAATCTTTGATGAATCTGACAAAATCAATCCAAGCATACAGGTTGATGACTATGAGATTGGGTTGGTACACCAATGAGAAAATCAGATTCAAAGAAGAAGAAGAATGAAAGAGGAAAGGAACGAAGAAATGAAAATATCATAACAATGATGTTCCTGTTCCTCAAGGGAAGAGTGTTCCTGTTCCTCAAGAAGGAACTGAGTCTACCAGGTAACAGAGGAACAACTGATCAATCAGCTCTCATCTACTCAAGGAACTCATGAGGAACAACTGTTCCTATAAGAGAGTTTCAACCAAAACCTTGGAGACAACAAAAGTCACATTGTGGAACTCATAATCAGTGACATATCCAAAGGTACGCAAACTAGATCTCAGTTAAGGAATTTTTGTGCATTTCATGCGTTCCTATCAATGATGGAACCAAGAAATCATGAAGAAGCCTTAACTGACTCTGATTGGATTCTGTCATGCAAGCTGAATTAAATGAGTTGAAAGAAACAAGGTATGGCATCTAGTTCCTCATCTAAACAACAAAAAGTAATTGGCTTAAAATGGGTGTTTAGAAAAACTAGATGAATATGGAACCATTGTCAGGAACAAAGCTAGACTTGTAGTAAAAGGTTATAATCAACAAGAAGGAATGATATGAAGAAACCTTTGCTCCTGTAGCTAGATTAGAAGCCATTAGAATTTTAATTGCATTTGCTGCTTACATGGGATTTAAATTATATCAAATGGATGTTAAGTGTGCATTTCTAAATGGCTATCTAAATGAAGATGTATATGTTGAACAACCCCTGGTTTGAAAAAATAATCTCCCAAACTGTCTACAAGCTTGATAAAGCTCTTTATGGGTTAAAACAAGCACCTAGATCATGGTATGAGAGATTATCAAAGTTCCTTTTAGAAAACAATTTTAAAAGAGGAAAGGTTGATAAAACCTTGTTCCTAAAATCTAAAAGGAACTGACATTTTACTTGTTCAAATATATGTTGATGACATCATATTCGGAGCAACAAATGAAACATTATGCAAAGAATTCTCAATCTCATGAGTAATGAATTTGAAATGAGTATGATGGGTGAGTTAAATTTCTTTCTGGTACAAATCAAACAAACTGAAAAGGGAATAATTGTTCACCAACAAAAAATCATAAAGGAACTATTAAAGAAATATGGCCTCGAAAACTCAAAGATAAATCACACTCCTATGGGAACTTCAACTAGATTAGATGAAGACTCCATAGGAACAAGTGTTGATCAAACAAAATATAGAGGAATGATTGGTTCACTTTTGTATCTAACTGCTAGTCGTCCAGACATAGCTTTCAGTGTTGGTTTGTGTGCTAGATTTCAAGCAAATCCAAAGGATCTCATCTACCGCTGTGAAGAGAATTCTTAGATATCTTAAAGGAACAGATGATCTTGGACTCTACTATCCAAGAAGTGATACATTTGAGTAAAAGGATATGCAGATGCGATTATGCTGGAGATCTTGTAAATAGGAAAACACCTCAGGTATGGACAATTCTTAGTCATAGTTTAGTTTCTTGGAGTACCAAGAAACAAAACAACAGTTGCTTTATCCACTGCTGAAGCAGAATATGTAGTGCTCTGCATGTTGCTCTCAAATGCTTTGGATAAACAACAACTTGTGACTATGGAATAAACTTTAATTGTTTCCTATTTATTGTGAAATACTATTAGTATTTCAAAGATCCAGTGCATCATTCAGAGTTAAGCATATACATATCAGACATCACTTTTTAAAGAAAATGTGAAAAAGGTTTGATTAAACTTGAGTTTTGTCAAACTGAATCAGATTGCTGATATCTAACTAAGCCTTACAAAGAGTAGATATGAAAAATTAAGGCTTGAGTTAGGTTAATAAAATTAAGTAATTGTTCCTATTTCCAATCCCCATGTTTGAATTATTTGACTTACTCTTGTGATATAAGTGATTGTGTTGATTGCCTAAGACCATTGCAAATTGAGATGTTAAAAACATAAACATGAATTCAAAGGAATAAAACAACTCACAAATGTCACATAATACTCCCCTTATGTTCCTAAGGTTAAAGAAACATGCATAATTGAAGAACGTTGATATGTAGCATAAGTTGTTCCTATAGCACAATTCGTTAGAGTTTATTTTCTTTCCTAAAATTAAAAAGTCCATAAAAATTCAAAAAGATCCGAAAATCCCAAAAATATGGGAATCAGATTTAATTAAATCGTGATTATCTTTTATTTGTTTTTCTTTTATTTTTTTTTCTTTAATTTTTTTTTGCGTGTAACTCCTCATTTACTGTTACATGCATTTTCTTCTTTCTTTCATCCCAAAACCGTGTTCCTGAGTCGCTTCATCTTCACCATTATTCATCTTCACACCTCTTCACACACCATAAAATCTCAAATTCACTTCACAAAATGGCAAAAACCTCACGCAATTCACCTTTTTCAAACACAAAATCTCCCAAACCCTCGAAAATGGAAAACCCCTCTTCTCCATAAAAAAAACCCTAGAAATCGAACAAATTCAAGAAACAACCATGGTGGAAGAAGAACAAAAATTGGAATCACCAAAAAGAAGTGTGAGAAGACGAAAATTAATTGGGGAGGATGATGAAGAAGAATCCCCGAAACAAGCTAAGGGGGTAGAAGAAGTTACCCCTGTTCCCTCCAAAGGAACTATTGCTTCTTCCGCCAAGAAACGCATACAAAGAAGTGAATCAAGGTATGTTTTACGTTTTTGTGTAGATTTAGAGTGGGAAAAAGAGGTAAAATCAATGAATTAACCGACATCCTAAAGAAATTGGGTATGAAATACCTGTTTGAAACCACATTTAACAATGCCTTAGTTCCTTTAGCTATGGATGAATTTTGTGCAAAATTCAACCACACTGATGGACTTTGTACTACTGAAGTAAGAGGGAAGAAAATAATATTTTCTAAAGAAACCTTGGCAAAAATTTGGGAAGTTACTTGCAAAGGAACTGATGTGTATTTTAAAAGAAAAGGAACTTTCTCCTTTCCCAATTTTCCCCAAGACAAGATTGTTGAATCTTTTGGGGGGAACTGCTGGCCAAAATAAAATCAACCATAACCTCCTCTCTCCTGTCCACAAAATTCTGTTTAACCTGGTTTGGAGAGCACTCATTCCTCGAACTGAAAAGTGGAGTGAAGTGGGTCTCTTGGATATGTGTTACATGTTTTGCCTTGACCACCACATTCAAATAAACTTTCCTTCTCTCTTTATCCAACATCTCACTCATTACTTGGTTTGGATCTCTCTGTGCAAGAAGGAGTATTGACTCAAGGGAGAATTGCTCCCAGTTCCTCTAACAAGAGGAAACTGCCTAGGGCAGTAGAAGAGGAACTGGCTGAAGTCATTATGGAGGAACAAGTTCCTGCCCCCACAAAACTAAAGGAACAGAAACCCAAGAGGCGCAAAATAATAGCTAAAAAGCCTACCCCTCCTGTTCCTAAAAGAGTTAGGCAGAGCTCTAGATTGAAAGTTGCTCAAATTGTCCCTGTTCCTTCCAACATGGACTCTCCTTTAGTCCTATCTGATGCGGAGGAACAGGAACATTACTCTCCTAAGGAACAAACTCCTCCACACTTACCAAAAATCTCTGTTCCCCACACTATACTCTCTACTATCTCTCCCTTATCCTTCTCTGTTCCTTCTAGTTTTGAATAGTTAAAGGATGAGATGACTGGCCCCAATCCTTTCTCCTCCACCTCTACTGATCTTCCACCACCACCTCTTCTTCTTCCTCCCATTTACACTACCACTTCTCCATGTGTTTCTATTCTAGGAACAACTGGTTCTTCACAAGAACCACCCCACTTCCTCCACCTAAACCACCTACTGCCTCTGGTTATAAGGGAGAGGAACAAGTTCCTTCAGATGATTGTGGCTGGGTAAATGAAGTCTGTCTTCCTGCACAATACATGATTAAGTTTTATAATCACCTCCACGGGAATTCAGATGCCAAAACTAATAAGATGTTGGGTTTAATGAAAGTTCTTAGTGATACGGTGATTGACCAACAAAAGAAGATGGAGACAATGGCCCAAGCCATTGAGAGTTTGAAGCAGCAACTTGATGAGCACCATGGAGAGGTGATGAAGAAGTTGGAAGATGTGGTTGAAGAAGAAGCTGTTAAGGAACACCATTCCCCTTCCCTTCCTAGTGCTTAGTTCTTGTTTCTCTTCAAGGAACAAGACTACCTAGCTTTTTTTCTTTTCTTTTCTTTCTTTGTCTCTTTTCGTACTTTAAGGAACAAGTGCTATAAATACATGACTTTTGCTATTTTGTCTTCGTTTGTGATTTATGTGCATAATTTCTTACTTGGAATGGCTAGTATTCTGTGATTGATGTTTGAGCTAGTCTAACCTTTGTTAATGGTCTCAAGGTATTGATCACTATTCAAAATCACGAAGAGTTTGATCTTTTTGACGATGACAAAGGGGGGAAAAGATTATGGAACAAACTACTAACTAAAATAAAATTTTACATAGAGGTAAAGGTAAATGAAAAATCAAAATTAAGTTTCTTAATTCAAGAGGTAAATGAAAAATCAAAATTAAGATACTTAATCCTGCTTTTTCATTTCTTATTTTATCATTTTGTCTTTTTCATTCGCTTATGTTATTTGTTATTTCCTTAGTTTGTACCTTTGTTGTCATCATCAAAAAGGGAAAAATTGTTGAACCCTAGTTTTGATGATGACAAAGGAACAAAGATACAAACTAAGTACTAGACTAACAAGTTGTTTAAGTGAGTGAATTTCAAGGTATGCATTGAAAGGAACAAAGAGAATACTAAGTCAAGGAAGAAATCAAGTTTGGATTTTGAAGACTAAGCGAAGATGTTTCTCTATTTGATACTGGAGCAGCATTGGAGCAAGAAGACTAAAGCGAGGCTTTTTATTTCTAGTTCCAGTGTAAAGGAACGAGTAAAGATGGTAAGGAACTATAGTAGTTTAGAATGAGAATGATCGTTTGTTCCTTTGTAAGGAACAAACGAATTGGCGCTAAACTTATAAGTTAAAGGAACTAACAATTAAAAGGAGCTAGACTTAGGTTGAAGCATTACAACGGTACATTGATGGCAGTTCAGAAAATTATGCCTAGAATGTAGGTAACCGTTTTATTTAAGGAAAAATCTGATTTTATGAAAAATCTTTTTAAGGAAAAGATTTTATATTTCCAAAGATAATAAAAATATTTTTCGGTTTTTACGGAAGTGATTTAAAGATTATATTTTTATTAAAATGATTTAGTTTTGAATTTAATAATTAATATGTTTTTAATTAAACCAGATTTCGACTAATGCTTAAAGTGGTTGCTAAAATTAAGGAGCAGTAACTAAAAACACTCCCACGTTTAACAATGATCATGGGGATCATGGGATGTTTGAGGAACGTGTTCCTAAGAGTAAGGAACATCATGGGATAATTGTTTTTCAAAAATACATGTTTTAATCCCATGTTCTAAATTACTACCACTATAAAGTGTTAGTGCCTTCATTCTCTCATAAAAGTCATTTGTTCTTTGCCTTTTTACTCTAATTCCACTAAGCTTATTCGATCAATGATATTTTGGTTTTTGGGGTAAGGGGACTTTGAGTGAAGTTCTGTAAGAGAGAAGCTTTGAGTGAAGCAAGTAAAAGTGAGAAAACTTCGAGTGAAGTTGGGAGGAATAGCTGTTAAGGGAACAATGGTTCAGGAGCTTGAGTTTAGGAACTCAAGGTGTGGCTCGTGAGTAGAATTAGGTTGTAACAAAGTTGTCTGGCCTAATTAGTAAAAGAGTTGAGTTTAAAATCCCTAGTGATCGAGGTTGTTTCTTCTTGTTGGGCCCAAGAAGTTTTTCCTCGTAAAAATCCCTTGTGTTCCTTTAGCTTGTTTATTTGTTTAAGTTTGAATTTCCGCAAAAAGTTACGTTTATTTCTACAGATATAATTCAACCCCCCCCCCCTCTTGTAGTGTTCCTAGTGAAATAACAACTTAAAATTATTTTGGGTATTAATGATCCATTTTTTAAGTATTTGAGCTCAATAAAACCATATTATTAAACTACATCACTATATTAAAGCCCAAATCCAATCCCTGTTTTCGTTTACCAAATTCGGTCATTTGTTCTTTTTTACTCTCATTCGTGTCTTGAGCTGGCAAAAGTAGTAAGCTTAAACCCTTCCATATTTCCTAAACAAAAGTTAGAAATGCAAGTCTAACATTTAGATTAATTACCTAAATCACCTACCAACAGTGGTGGATCCAGGAATAGCAATGATCAAAACCTAACATTACAATATTAAAATTCAGGATTAATTAAAAAAAATATTGTGATGAAATTTTTAATCAAATAATCTATCTATATATGATATACATCGACTATAAAAAAACAACCTATATGATCCCGGTTATTATTATATAGAAATATATTTTGGGAAGCCGCTATCAAGTATAAGGATTGAATATTATAGACATAGATGTGCATATAGGTGAAGTAATATTGTTGAATATAATGTCAAACAGTTCAAGTTTTTCTAAAAAAAAGTGCACCAAAATCTTTTTGTTATAAGTATTTATGATATGACCAATAGCTTATACGACATTATTGACACCCTTTTGTATTGATTTTCTCCTGTAACTTTGTACATTATGACCAATAGCAAAAAAAAAATCATGAGAAACACCAAAAAAACATGATTAGCACAACGATTTGTACATATGATGTATTTGTGAAGCTCTAGAATTACTCGATGAACATGAGTTTGCCACGTAGGATTTAGGATTTTACTTTAAATAATAGTATAGATCACAAAGAAGATTCATCCACTTTGTACCTAAATATAGGTTAGGGTTCAGAGATAAATATAATTATTTTATAGCAAAAAGAAGATTCACCCACTATGTACATAAATATATATTAGGGTCCAGGGATAACTATAATTATTTTAAAATAGCCCTAAATGTAAGAGTGTTACGTTTTCAATTTTGGCCCTCATTTTTTTTTAATAAAAAACGTGTCAATCTACATGTTTATTTATCCTCTAGTAAGTTTATTTGAACCTAATTAATTGCCCAAACATGATCTCATATATTTTCAACAATTTAGTAATTAGATATTTGGGCCTACTGGATGTACACTATAGAAATATGTGGCTTAATAATTCTTGTCAAATAGCCAAATTAAAATCAAGCAAATAATAATGTATTCAACATTATTTTGTACTTTAATTATTTAGAACATACATATAGATGTGCTTTATTTTGTATGTTATTCAAAACATACATAAAAATAATAACATAACAATAATAAATAACGCCACAAATGATAAGCAACCAAAATTTTGGCACTAATCAACCAAAAATATAAAATAATGAGAAACTCCAAAAAAACATGATAATCACATTCTTCATCCCAATCAACATAGGTTATAAGCATATCCTACATGTGCTTAAAGTATTTTAGAAATATCTTTTGTCCTAACTCCATGTATACTAGAATTTTTTGCACGCGATGCGTGTTTGAATTTTTTTTTGAAACGGAAACTCGATTTTCTTCGGCATAAGAGTCAAAATTTGAACATTAGACATACGAAGTATAATTGTTTTTAATTGCAAAATTTGATTGGTTTAGTTTCTGTTGTCTCTTACTTCTCTCACCATTCTTTTTTTTTTTTTTTTTTAACTTTTCAAAGTTAAATTCTATATGAACAAAATAGAAATTTTATTGAATTTATTTATGATTTCTAATATTATAATTTTTTAGTTGATTTTGAATTAAGTACATTACTTCATAAATTGTAAAGAAAGTGGACACTTTGATTTTAAGTCAATTTTTTCATAGTTTGTAGTTTGTAAGTGAATCTTTAAGTTTTTGTAAAATTTTCTCATTTTAATGATTTGCATAATGTAAATTATGAAATTTTATGATTTTAGTTGACTTCTGAGTGATTGTTATAATTATATTTTTGGTATTTTTGTTTGAAGCCCCTTTGATTTGTAAGTGAAATTGTAATTTAGAATGGGAAGGGGAAAACATAGTCTCTTCATTCAGGGATACAATAGTTCCCCCCTTCTCTTATATAATAGAGATATGTTGTACTTCAATTCTTGAATGATATTTTAAATAAACCTTTTCACCTTGATAATTAATTGCTATTATATAATAGAAAAAGATATGTCCAAATATATGTAAAAGTTTCATTATATACAGTAAACCCTATAAAAAAGTAAATAATTTTTTTCCTTGTCTAACTTCTATATTCTAATTTCACTACAAATAAACCTCTATTTTTTTATCATGACCCACCATTAATTGTGAATGATTCTTGAGAATAGTGATTTGTAAGTAAATTCCTGTAAATGTTTTGTATGTATTGACGTTCTAGGTTATTAGTTTTAGTTTGTATGTTAATTTTAAGTTTTAATAAAGTTTCCTGATTATTTGAGTAATTTGCGTGATTTTTATAACGTGATTTTCTCAATTGTATGAGTGATTTGTAAAGTTTCTTCTTTTAAGTGATTTGTGAGTGAATGTTGTAAATTAATTTTTCGGTAGTTTTCTTTGAGTGTTGATTTTTATTTTGACATTCCTTTTGTAATTTAGAAAAGGAAGGGGGCAAAATAGGCATATCAAAAGAGGACACCATTGCTCCCCCCTTCCCATATATAATAGAGATTTAAAAAAAAACAGTTAAAAGTATTACGAAAACATCAAACGAATAAATCATGGATCTCTAAATAATCGAGTACCTCAACATTTTTATTTAATAGAAAGCCAATTTGCTTGTCCCACAGAGTGACAGTTTTGGATCCACTCTTGTCCTTAACTGTAACCTTTAATGACATATGAGAGGAAAAAGAAGAGATTTAGGTTTGAAACTGCATGGTTGTTGGAGGACTCTTGTGGGCCTTTGGTTCGAGCTACATGGGAGAAATCCTTGGGCATTCCTTTTCAGGCTCGAATTGGTGTTGTAGCGCAGGACCTTATTGCGTGGAGCAAGGATACACTAAATAACTTGGGCTGTGACATTTGTTCGGTGGAGGAAGATATAAAACGGCTGCAACACTCTTCTCTTGCTGCTGATCGTGATTTTGTTGTGGAGTGTCATGGCAAGCTTGATGATTTGCTTGAAAAGCAAGAGGCATATTGGTATTTGAGATCGCGTGTTGCAGAGATAAAAGATGGCGATAAAAATACTAAGTATTTCCATCATAAAGCTAGTCAACGAAAGCGGAGAAATTATATTAATTGGCTATTTGATGAATGGGGTGCTTGGCGAGATGATGACGAGGACATTGAGCGAGTGGTTGAGACATATTATAAAAGTTTGTTCACTTCAAGTCTTCCGTCTGATGATGCCTTGTCTGTTGTTTTGGATGTTGTTGTCCCCATTATTACTGATGAGATGAATGTGGCGCTATGTAGGCGTGTTGTAAAGGAGGAGGTGTGGGAGGCTCTTCGTCAGATGCACCCTAGTAAGGCCCTGGGACCTGATGGGATGCATGCTGTATTTTATCAGCGAATCTGGCACATTGTGGGTGACGATGTCACCTCTGTTGTTGCAGGTATTATTCATGGTACTAGACCCCCTGATGCTTTAAACAACACAAATATTTCTCTTATTCCGAAGGTGAAGTCTCCAACTCTTGTTTTCGAGTTCAGGCCAATAAGTTTGTGTAACGTTATTTTCAAACTTGTTACAAAAGTTCTAGCTAACAGGTTGAAAATAATTTTACCTGGTGTTGTTTCGGAAAACCAGAGCCCTTTTGTTCTTGGTAGGCTCATTATTGATAATGCTTTAATTGCCCTTGAATTATTTCATTCTATGAAGTATCGATGTAAGGGGAGTACAGGTTTTGTTGCAATGAAGCTTGACATGAGTAAAGCGTATGATAGGGTTGAGTGAAGCTTTCTTCGGAGTTTGTTGCAGAAAATGGGGTTTGTAGATTCCTGGGTACAATGTGTGATGGATTGTGTGTCTTCTGTGAGATACTCTTTTGTGGTGAATGGGGACGTGTATGGCTCTGTTATTCCCTCCCGGGGACTTAGACAGGGTGATTCTATATCTCCATACTTGCTTATTCTTGTTGCAGATGCTTTTTCAGCTCTTGTTAGAAAGGCAATTGTAGATAAGTCTATTCATGGCATGAAAGCGAGTCGTAGTGGCCCGAAAATTTCTCATCTTCTTTTTGCTGATGATAGTTTGCTCTTTGCGCGTGCTTGTAGACAGGAATGCTCAGTTATAGTTGATATTCTCAACAAATATGAAGCAACATCTAGTCAACAAATTAACATTGATATGTCGGAAGTTTCGTTCAGCAAAGGTGTCAGTTCTGTGCAGAAAGAGGAGTTGGTGGATTTCTTAGCTATGAGACAGGTTGACAGGCATTCCAAGTACCTGGGTATCCCTACACTTGTAGGTCGATCTAAACAACATCTTTTTTCAGGAATTATGGATAGAGTGTGGAAGAAATTGCAGGATGGAAGGAAAAGTTGCTTTCTCGGGCTGGTAAAGAAGTACTTCTGAAGGCTGTGATCCAGGCTATTCCCACTTATGTGATGGGTGTTTATAGGTTTCCTGTGGCTATAGTAAAATTTATTCATTCGGCAATGGCAAAGTTTTGGTGGGGCTCAAAAGGTGATAGGAGGCCGATGTATTGGAAGAGTTGGGAGTCTTTGTGTAATCCAAAGTGCTTAGGAGGAATGGGCTTTAGAGATCTTTTAATTTTTAATGAGGCTCTTCTTGGTCGACAGGCTTGGCGTTTGATTCAATGTGAGGATTCTCTCCTTAGCAAGGTTTTGAAAGCCAAGTATTATCCCAGTTCAAGTTTTCTTGATACCTCGTTGGGTCCTGTTGGAAGCTATTCGTGGAGGAGCATATGGGGTTCGAATTCATTGGTGAAGGAAGGGATTCTTTGGCGCGTGGGAAATGGAACTACTATTAATATTTGGGAAGATCCTTGGGTACTTAATGGAGATAGCCAATTTATTTAAAGGGGAAGAGTTGAGAAGCTAAAGTATGTGTGTGACTTGATTGATTTTGGGTCGATGGAGTGGGATGCTAATATTGTAAACGAGCAAGACATCCAAGCTATATTGGCAATACCTTTGGGTGAACGCCTCCCTTATGATCGTGTAGCTTGGGCTTTCACAAAAGATGGTCAATATTCAGTCAAGACAGCCTACATGGTAGGTAAGTCAGGAAATCTTGATCTTTTTCATCGAGCTTGGGTCACAATTTGGGGTTTGCAAGTATCTCCGAAGGTGAGACATTTTTTGTGGAAAATTTGCTCAAACTCTTTGCTGGTTCGAGCCACTTTAAAGCATAGACATATCAACTCGGATGATACTTGTCCTTTGTGCTTAGAGGGGCCCGAAACTATATCACATGCCTTGCTTCATTGTCCGAAGGTGCGAGATGTTTGGGAGGTGGCCGGGCTCACGAGCAAATTGCCGCACGGGGAAGGGGAGAGCTGGCTGGATTTGTGGGATGAGTGGCAAGAGGTGGAGAGTGAGACTTTGGTGGCATTGAGTTATGTGGCCTACTACGTGTGGCATAGGTGAAACAAGGTTGTCTTCGAAGATTGGTGTCGGCCAAATGATCAAGTGGCAGCCCTTGCTATGCGAGCTACAACAGACTACGACGAGTACTCTCGGCACATATATGGTAGCGTGGCTGGGCAGATTTCGAGGAGCTCGAAAGTGTGGCACCCCCTTCCCCCCCGCAGGGTGTGTCAAATTAAACACGGATGCCTCGATTAGTGATGATGGGTGGGTTGGCATGGGTGTCGTTGCTCGTAATGATGTAGGAGAAGTTTTGATCGCAGCTACTCGTAGGGTGAAGGCATGGTGGCCTGTTGAAGTGGCGGAGGGGAAAGCCCTTTGTCTTGCAATTAAGCTAGCTCGGAGTCATGACTTACATAACGTTATTTTTGAAACAGATTATCTTACTATTACAAACAGGTTGTCTAGATGTGCTATCTTTTTTCTGATTTAGATGTTGTGCTTGAGGATGCTCTTTATTTTAGCAAGGATTTTGTTTATGTTAAGTGGTCTCATGTGCTACGGGATGGTAATTGTGTTGTCCATCACCTAGCTAGACTTATTTTTTTTTTTGGTGTTGAACAACGTTGGGAACATCATTGTCTTGCGGAGATGACCCCTTATGTTTTTATGGACACTCTTTCTATTGATTAATATAATTCACTTACTATTTTCCCCTTAAAAAAAAAGTTACGATGATAAAAATGAGCAGTATTTAGCCCCACATTAAATTTACAGCATGTGGAAGTTGGAAGAAGAAAAGTATACTAATTTAGTACTAATTCTATCTTAGTGACTAGTGTAACTTTAAAAAATTGTCCTAAATTCCCTCCCACTCAATCTATATTCCTCCCTAAAAAAAGCAACACCCCCCACCCGTTTCCTCTTTTCCCCTCTCCTTTCCCCCACCTTCACCCTCTCGCTGTGAGAAGTTGAGAAAATCATGGCAGCACTAGTTTCAGACACCTCTAACTCTACAATTGGAGAACACCTAAAATGGCGAAAACCCAGAAAACATCAATCAAGACCAACAGATCCAAACCCAGAAATGTCTTCAATTATCCAGTCTACTCGCTGCAAATCCACCATTTCTTCTCTTCTTCTTTCCACTTTCACAAATCATGAAAACACCCGCAACAAAAATTACCCCAAAAAAACCTTAAAGAGTTCAACTTTAAGAGGTTTTGGGTGTACTGCTCAACCTCGAGTTACTGTTCCTGCTGTTATAAGGTCTTCTGCTGATTGGGAAGAGAATGAAAGCAAAAAAAAAACAAAATGTGATCAATCAAAAGAAAAGCACAATAAAGTGATAATGGAGGAATCTTTTGGGTCAGTTGGTGTTCAAGATTTATGGTGTGGTGATGCTTCTGCTGCTGCTTCTGTTGATTGTGTCAGACCTGTTGTTTCTGGTGGTAGAGGCAAAATTGATCTTGATAAACTTCATCACAGAGAGGTTATTTTTATTGGTTTCCTCTTTAATCACTTTTTTTTATATAATGGAATTCTTTTCTGGGTTAAAAACTTTCCTTAATTGTTCCATATTGGTGCATCATTTTGATTCCCCGTTTGAGGTGATTTCGAGGTGGGTTTCTAAAAGATGTAGAAATTTAAGATTTTACTCAGGTGTTTATCCTCTTTAGTCTTTAGAGTTTTGATGCATTGATTTTTGTTGAATTTCTTGAACTAAATGAACCTTTTCTTTTTTATTCTTCCCTAAAAAAAAATTGAATTTGAGCCCGCATTTAGATGTTATGTATAAATTTGGAAACTTTTC
Source organism: Beta vulgaris subsp. vulgaris (assembly GCF_026745355.1). Classification (NCBI taxonomy): domain Eukaryota; kingdom Viridiplantae; phylum Streptophyta; class Magnoliopsida; order Caryophyllales; family Amaranthaceae; genus Beta; species Beta vulgaris. The sequence continues at coordinate 42,229,781 of NC_079206.1, read as the reverse complement.
ATTTTGTTCTCAGGTATTGGTCACTTGAGAGTTGAGAGTTCTATGAATAGTTATTTATTTGCTTAAAGTTTCTTGGATTAGTTAAAGTTTGACCATAAACTGTATTAATAATGTTGGTTTTTGTTTCTTCTTTCTAGCTTCTTTTGTCTCTGGGAAAGCATATTCTATGCGTTAAAAATTATGACATGGTTGGATATTGAGAATATGATGTGCACTTTATTTAATTCATTAATACTGATACATTCTGCAGTTTTCTCACTAACTAATTGGAGTTCATATAAGAAAGAGATTGGATGGCTTGACAATTTGCTCAAAGGCTTCATCTCTTTGTCCCAACTTATTAGATTATTATAATAATATGGGATTTAGAAACTATTAGGAATAGTTTGGTTCTTTGTTCATTTGAGCTTTCTTTAGTCTACATTTTTTTTTTTTGAATATTCAACTCTTGATTGTTCTTTTGGATTGTGTGTTGCTGTCTTTCCTTTCGCTTCTTTAGGTTTGCCAGTATTTTTTTGACTACATTTCAGTGTTTGACTATAATCTGTCATTAATTTGTAATTTTGTCTATTTGCAGCGTGCCTCAACTTCTAGACAAAGAGTGAATGCTGAGCATTTTGCTGCCCCTGGTCTGGATTCTGCCTTCGAAATTCCCTCATTTGGGCCCGATGTATTTGAAGCCCGGTACTACCATCATCTGCGTAATCGATCCCCTGAAGGGTTAGCAGAGGTTCGAAAGTCCCTTTTCATTTTCTCCTTTCAATTGTTATATGTTTATTCTGCAACTTTATTTTTGTATCTTGTGGTGTGGTGCTTACCTCTGCATCTCCAATTAGTAGTTTGCTTTCTGTAAAGTAGTATATTGCATCGCAATATACTTCTGAAATTCTGTTTGTTTGTCTAGTAACTTTCAATTGATGATGTTTAGGCTTTTAGGTATAATTTGGTCCTTTAATCATGATCTTATGTATTTCCTCATGTTGTGGTTTCAGTTCTTTTTAACATGAGTGTTTTGCTTCTTTTTTAAAAAAACAAAACAATTATAGTTTTTTATCATGAGATAACATGGATGTCACTCTATTCATCAGTCATCATTAGGTGCAAAGTGATATTCTACCAACATCTTGCTTGTTGTTTAAACAATAATCTATGGGGTGTCCCAGTTATCATTGCAAGACTGTAACCGGGCCAACCCTATACCACCATTCCTCCACCCACCCCCAAAAAAAGAGAAAAAGAAAAGAAAAAGAAAGAATTTGTTGGTGCATTTGTATGTTTCGAAGAGCCTATTCATGTCCAAAGTTACTCAGCCTTCTTGGACTAGAAGGAAGGCGATCAGCTCAAAAAGTTAGTCTGAGGACGGTGCCATTATCATTGAAATCTATAATGAGTAAATCTGTGTGGACTTTTTAAAATCTTATGGCCTTTTTGAACTAAAAAGTTTGTTTTACGATTACAATGACATTTTAGGTAAATAGTTAGAGATCACCGAATTTTACCATTTACTCCATCCATCTTTAATTACTTGTTATATTGTTGTGGGTACAAGTATTTCGGAGAGTTAAAAAGTGTGTTGAGGATCATAACTTTATGAGAAAATGACAAATATTTGGGAATCATATAGATAAGAAAATGACATAAATAAAGGAGAATATCGGTACCTTTTGTGGGCCATAATTACCAAATATAGAAATGAAAACATTCATTATGGAAAGTATAGCAAGTAAAAAAAGATAGAGGGAGTATTATGAAGATATATACTTCCTCTATTTTTTGATACTTGCAACATATTATTTCTTGTGATGTTTCACAATACTTGCAATATCTCTCTTCGGTTTCTTTTCACACAAAGAAAGCCTTATTTTATTATTTAAGCACGTGGGTCATGTTTCAATCTCTTTCCTTCTTAATTCATGTGCCGTTTATAAATGTTGTAAGTATTAAAAAACAGTGGAAATAAAATATCCTTATCAATCTTGGAAAGTAATTTCTATAAGATTATGGTTTAATTATTCTTACCTTGATATAGTGCAAGAAACTATATGGTTAAGATGAAGATTCGACCATTACAGTCAAATGTGTTATGTGTCCTACTATTTAGAAAGGGGCTATCAAAGAATTAGTATTAGAATTTAGTATTTTAATTGCTAATAATGCCAGAAAGTAGGTAAAGTAGTTTTGACTTCAATCCTGTTGTGAGTCTTGACTCTTGATAACTACAACCTTTTCCTAGTGCCCTTGAAGTTACTTTAATAATGATTTTCAATTTCGTGATTGAGTAGCTTCCTCGTGAACTCTTCTGCTACTTCCAAGTTCCAACCTTCTCTTGAGGGATAAAATAACCATTTTTAAGGTGGGTGTAAAGAATACTCTCCTAGGGTTGGGGGTTTGTCCAGTTGGAGAATCCTTACCTGCTACTTATATTTCATAGTAATTTATATTGATAGAGTGACTTTTTTTCGGGAAGCTACATAAAAAGTTGATAACAATAGTGACCTGTGAGGAACTTTGTAACAATACTTTTTCTTTCTTTTTTCTGAGAAAAATATATTGAGACAACGGGATAAGTTACTGAAAATGAAAACAGCATTATGAAATTAATGAAAAGAATCCTGGATTCCCTTATCAGTCACCTGATTAAACATACTCCAAAATGGTATTAAATACTGTTTTTTATATCAAAGCATGTAATTAGAGAATGCAGTCCTAGTTCCCGTCTCCTTTGTCTTTAATTTCCATCTGCATATTAGCCGTTTAAAAGAATGGAGTGAGCACCATAATCATGCCCCATAATACTTTAGGTAAATGTGACAATTGATATATGGCCAACCTTACGGGGATTTACTTGGATGCAGATCATACTGTTTCAAAATGGTCTGCTGACGGGCAGAAGATCAGGTGGTCATGATAGATACCAGGACTGGAGACTAGATGTTGATAATATGACATACGAAGTATGATGATCTTTCCTCAGACCCTTGTCATCTCCTGATTTTCTGTTGAAATATTTGGCAGGAATGCGGTTGACAATCTTGCTTATATAATGCTCTACATTTCTTTCTGTGATGGTTCAAATAGGAATTACTTGAACTTGGTGATAGAATTGGGAATGTCAGTACTGGACTGGGAGATGATCAGATTGGCAGATGTTTAAGGAAAACTAAGCTATCTGTGCTAAATGAACTGCGCGCACAAGCCCACATATCAGTAGAGATGGAAGGAAAATGCAGCATATGTCAGGTTAGTTTGAAATTGCTACGTAATCCAGAACCTCCTAATTTATAATTGTGATATGCACTAATGCAAGTAATGCAACTAGTGCTCGTCGTTGTGGCATTTTGGGGAAAGGGGGGGGGGGATCAGTATTACCAAATTCTCTCATTTTCCTGTTAATTGCAAATTGAGACAAGCGGATTATGGTCAGTTTTGGTTTATTTTTGGCCCATTTTGGATGAATTACAAATTCACAAAGCGAATTGGATAGGGAATTAGGTAACACTAGGTAAAATTCTCTATCGACTTCCTAAATACCCCCCTATCATACTTTTGCAGAATTCTTAAAATGCCAGTCACGTTTCTTAAAATAACAGAAGTGCAATGCAATATGCATCCATGTGCAAATCACAATTATGAACTAGGAAGTCCTCTCCTGGAACCCAATCTGAACTCACCAAGCTATAATAATTGAAAGCCAGAACATATTTGAATTTCAGTACCTTTACATGGAATTAAAGGTTGCAACTTGTATATGCTACCTATTATGCAGGAAGAGTATGAGGTGGAGGAAGAGGTGGGGAAACTGGAATGTGGGCATGGTTATCACTTACACTGCATAAAGCAGTGGCTTGTGCGGAAAAATGCTTGCCCTGTCTGTAAAGCGGAAGCATCTTCTCTCTAGGATCTCAAGTGGGTTGTGTTATGTGATTATTGATATTTTCCCATTTGTATAGTTTTAAATTTAGCGGTTATTGCATACGACTAGAGTTTGTTCATCGCTGTGATGCGAGTTTATTGGCTGTTGAAAAGCTTGATTTCTCACTTCAACTAAGCGGGAAATTTTTTATCAAATGGGTTTTTTTCCTCTCTGCTGAAGAATTTATGAACTGTACGAGAGAGCTTTCTTTCATGTTATTGGTTTGATATATTTTTTATTCTTATGTATTTGAAATTATGTTAGATCTGAATTTGGGAGACTTTAATTTGAATTCACTGATGCTGGGATGATATTAAAGTGGATGTTAAAGATAGTATGACTGAATTTTCTTGCCAGCTTCTTGCTTTAAGCGATAAGGCTGCAACCTAATTTCTTTTTACTAGCATATTTTTGTCTTCAATGAATTTTGGGGATTAAGAGCCCAAGATATATAATTTTGTTAAAGCCTTAATGCATGCTTCCAGAGTATTTTCCTCCTTTGCTTATCCTTCTGTCACTCATGTCAGTTCGAAAGCAACTAAAAGAAGACATGATTGTAAGAATTTAAAATGTTATTTTGAATATGGGAAATATCTACATGCGTTCAAGGAAGCATCTGAATTCTGGATAATGGGAAGATCAATCAACAAAGTCAACAAGCAAAGGTTTTCTCTTCTACTATATAGGGAAAGTGCTGGTAACACATTGTTACGAATTTTTTTTTTATAGACTCCAACAAGAATAAATTTCTAATTTTGTGCGATAAAGTGTTAAAATGGTACATAATTTGACTCTTAAAATTAGGGGTGGTATTAAATTAGAGTCAAGTTGGTATCAAGTATTTCTCTCTAATATCAAGTAAAAATTTAGTTGCAAGTAAATTAGGATCATATTCTAAATTTGTACAACTTGACTCTATATTAGTACCACTTAACCCTAGTTTGGTACCAGTATAACACCAATGCTCCGTTTGGTAGGGCGTAAAACGTTTTCCAGGAAAACGGTTTTCCTCTATTTTCAGTTTTACATTGTTTGGTTGGCAAAAGAGTGTAAAACCATTTTCCCTTGGGGTAAAATTGCTCTCCCAATAATGGAAAACCATTTTCCTTTCAAAATGAAGGGAAAACTATTTTCCTTATTTCTCTTGTACACTCCTCTCACTACCTCCTTGGCTCCTTACTTTCCCTTTCATTTTCCTTTCATTTCATCATTTTTCTTACATCGAACCAAACAACGGAAAACTACTTTTGGAATTGTGTTTTCTATTGTAAATTATTTTCCATGAAAATCATTTTACACTGAAAATGTTTTACGCTCTACCAAACGAAGCCCAAATGTAAAACGTTTTTAAAAGTCCATAAACCTTATAAAATCTGGAAATAAACGAGCCTGAAATTGAACTCGAAGTGATTCTACCCTTACCGAATCCAAATGACCCGCTTATTATGATGTCTTTTAGTATTATGAAATCTTTCAATTTACTACGGAACTTGTATTGGTACGGAGCATAAAGCATTCTAGTTGTAGTAATAAACCTTCTCTTGTATTAGAATCTAGAATTACCTATTTGGTACGTTTCAATGGAATGTATGTTTTGTTAAGAGATCCATGTGATACGAGCGAGATTAATAAAGTCCAATAAGAAAGTTGCGCTAGAGCGAATAAAGTTGACTTTAGATCGAATCATGTCAAAGGTAGGGTAGGTTGGGTTTGCCAACATAAGGGCAGACTTTTACTAGGTTGCGTCGGTTCTTGGCTTGTGGCGAGCCAAGACGAGGGTTGCACCAAGTGAATCTGAAGAGGATAGGGTTCCGCTTTTTATTTATTTATACTATTGCCTAATTTAGCTACAATCGAGCAACTGACATTTCACAAAGGGCCCTTACTAGATTAGTTGGAATGCATGTAAGGTGATGTGTCTGGCCCACTAGCCTCCTCTAAGATAAAGGCATATTCTGTCCATGAGCTGAGAAAATGGAGATAGAAAAGACATTAACTAAAAAAGGTTTGTTGTCACTATTATTTTTTAAAATTAAATAAAGTCATTAAATTAAGGGAAAATTTTAAAAAATCACCTTTTATAACCAATTTTTTTCAAAAAACTACCTTTTAAAAATTTTCTTTCAAAAAATTACCTTATATAACAAATTCCTTTCAATATACTACCACTTTATGTTTATATTTAATACTGATCGATAGATGACAGTCACCGTAGGTGTTGTTGCCGACGGGGTAGTGAGAAAAGAAGAGAGAAACGAGAGGGGAAGAAAAAAAGAAAAGTAATTTACGATGACTTAATAATTGGTGATTAAACCTCATTTATGATAAAATGGTAGTACATTGAAACAAATTTGTTATATAAGGTAGTTTTTTGAAAGAAATTTTTTTAAAAGGTAGTTTTTTGAAATTTTTTGATTATAAAAGGTAGTTTTTTGAAATTTTCCCTTAAATTAAAGTCATAAGACATATAGAATTGATATCAAATGAAATTCTTAATAACAATCATGTGTTTTTTGTTAGATTCTTACAAAATTAAAAGTAATTATTAAAAATGCCCATCAATTATTGAAATTCACTATTTAGCGACATTATTGTGCAATTTTTGTTAAACAATCGTTAGTTTTGTGACCCAAATATCCGTGGTTTTGGTTCTGGGTCAAAGATTTCAGACCCAAATCCACCCTTGACCCAATTTATAGACCCATTTATAATGTTTTTTAAAAAAATGTTTACAAAGTTTTGTCAAAACTACTCTAATTTCCTAATTACTTAAGTTTAAAAAGTACACAACATGTTTTATTATAAAGTCGGTCTTATTAGATTAGAGATTTTTTTCTTAAAAGTTATAGAAGATATTGATCTCATAGTGTTTAACAGTGCTAGTTATTTTTGTTTTTTTTTTTCTGAAAAACAAGAGTTGTTTCTTGTAATTTTTTTCAAGTCAATCTTGCTTTTCAATTTAAATAAAGTAGTTCATTTCTTGCATTTTCTTTTCCTGATTTTTTTCAGTTTATTCTTACTTTTCGGTATCCCATACCTATTTCAATGTATACTAGAGATATAAAAATAGGTGATAAAAAAAAATTAAAAGAAAAGGGAAATTACCACTAGTAATCCTGTACTATGGAACATTTGCAATGATAAATTGTTTTTTTAGTTTCAAAAATAACCCTGTATTTTGTAATATTATACAACTGTGACATTAATGATGGTGAAATCGTTAATTCAACCGTTAATGTTATTAGTTTTTCTAACCAAGGTTAACCTCAAAACCCAACCACCACCTAACTCACTGATACCCCACCACCACCCCTCCACCTAATCCAGCACTATCCCACCACCCTCCGCCTGATCCCCACTGCACCACTTGAACCCCACCCATTGCTACTGTCCCATCCATTTAAACCACTTGACTCATTGAAATCCCAACTCAGCCTTAAAACCACCACCCCCTATTTCAGCCACCAAAACCACCGTGCAACCACTCGAAACAACCAAATCAAGAGAGAGGAAAGAGAGGATCAGGCAAGCAGAGTAGTTGAGTAAGAGAGAGAAAGATAGGGGGTACTAGCAATGCCGACAATCTAGCGGTTCACGACAAGCTAGCAGTTCACAACAAATGCAGCGCAGTAATGGTAGCGACACCATTAATGTCAACCAGCAGCAACACGGTGAAGGGGGATAGAATACAACGACGGTGGAGATATGGAGGCAGCAACGAAGGAGAAAGGGAGATAGGAAAAGAGATAGTCACAGGCAAAGAGTGGGGGGGGGGGTATATTGTTTCCAATAGAAGGATGGTTGTGGGGTGGGGTTTCAGTAGGTTAGCTAGTGGTTTGGGGGTTTGGAGTTAACTTGGGTTAGGTAGTAAAGAGGTGAAACAATTGAAGAAACGTTTTATCCATCAATAATTAGTGTCACGGTTGTGTAATATTACAAAGTATAAAGTTATTTTTGAAACTAACAAATAAAATGATTTACCATTGCTAATTTTCCATAGTATATGATTACGAGTGGGAATTTCCCAAAAGAAAAAGAAAAGTTACTTAAGAATTCACTTTATTTCTATTATGGATATAGTAGATCTAATGAGTTTGAACATAGGTTTGAAAAATTGAAGAATTCACTTTATCCTCATTTTCAACATAAGCCTCGCTATATCCAATGAGTTTGAATGTACGTATGAAGTTTTTAGGTCCACTTCAAAAAATCTGAATTCCAATCTTAGTAAATCCGTCATAAATCTAATCTATTGTCATCTCTACTATCTGGTGCATTCACATATTCAAAGTGTACAATTGAGGTAAATCAAAGATATGGTTTTAATCAGACTAGATACACGATACATTCACACAAATAATGTAGGTGCGATGATATAATACTAACCGTACGACATCGAAATATTGCAATCAAACAATCATCAACCCACCGCAAAGAAATGAGGAGGAACCAAATTAAAGCTTCACAATAACTTTCTTGAGCACTAAACAAGCTTAAATTGGTCACTGACAAGTTTAATGTGGCCAGCATCATCATAACTCGACATTCAAACAACGTAAGTTGGCAAAAGTTAGATATGAAATTAGGAAATTAATATCATTAATTATGTAATTTTAATGCAGTAACAATGGTTTGAAAAACATTGTCAATACAATAGTAATTCACCCACTAAAGATAAGACATTAATAATTAGTGGGATATATTGATTATAATAATCAAAGATTTAGGTCGTTCGCTAATTACACCTTTTGATTTTTTTTAACAATCCAACATTTTACCCCGACCCGCACATTTTGAACGGTGAGCCAGATAACCCGCTGAAATGATAAAATTAATTTTTTTTTTCCATTTTCTCTTGTTTTTCTCTAATCTCTCTCCATTTGCTTCTCTCTCCCTAGTTCCTCCACTCCTCCACCCCCTGCTAACAACCCTCACCCCCTACGACCACCCCCCGCCCTCCTACAAACAACCCCAACCCTTGCGAGCAACCCCACCACCACTATGGACGACAATGTGATGGGTCTGGGTCGGGTCCACCAGGACCCTGACTCGGACCCTTTTTTATAGACCGAGACTCGCCGCAAATCTGTTGGGTTTAGAATTTTTAGATCCTGACCCAGATTCGCTAGGTCTGGCGGGTCCACGCGTCCTAATTGGGTCCTAAATGGGTCTTTCTTAGTTTTAAATTTTCATCACATTATTGAATATATGTAATTAAAAATTTTCGCCTTGATATATATATAGGTCCTACATCCATGGTTAAAGCATTATCTAAACAAAATTTTTAAAAATAACTCATAATCTTAAAAAGTTACAACTTACAAAGTTATTAGTTTTAGTTTGAGTTACAACACTAACGAGCTCACAAAATTAAAACTCATAACCTTAGAGTTTAGGTAATTTTTTTTTTCTAATATGTAAATAGGTCTGTGGGTCGGGTCTGGGTCTAGCATATGTGGGTCAAGACCAGACCCGATTCGACCCATGCTCTTCGGGACCCAGACTCAACTCGGACCCACTAGGTCTAAAATTTGTGGACCCAAACCCTTATAAATGGGTCGGGTCTAAGATCCATTGCTATCTCTAACCACCACCCCACCCTCCTTGCGAATTCATCCATTGGTGATGGTTTTAGATGGTGCTAATGAATTGATGATGGTTTTAGATGGTGGTGATGAGCTGTTTCGCGGGTGAGGAATGGTCGCAGGGGGAGGCAAGGTGGTTTCGAGAGTTGTGATGTTCGTGGGGGTAGAGTCTTGCAGAGGGTGGGAATGGGTTTTGAGTAGAGGATTGGTGGTGTAGAGGTTTTGTGTGGCTGTATGGTGGTGGTGTGGGGTGAAATAGGGGTGGTTGGCAGTGGTGCCCAGATGGTGGTGTTGTTGGCAATGGTGCCCTCGTGGTGGTGTTGTTATGTTGACTGTGGTGCCTTGCTGGTGGTGTTGGTGGTTATTTGTTTTAGTTAAGTTAACCACCTAGAATAAGGGAGTGAAGCATCTCAACTGAGTACGAAAATCAAGGAATGACCATTGGACATTCAGCTATAAAAGGCGAAAGATTATTGAGAGAGGGATACAAAGCATTTACCCATCAAGTTGTTCATCATTTCCTTCGTAATTTCCCACGGTTAGAAAGATCATTCAAGTGTACTTAACATAGAAGTTCTTCCATACAATTCTCTACTACACATTAGCGACTCCATTTGGCAATGAAACATTACTTAGCGGATTAGTGGTATTATTACCACCCGCGATTTTTATCTACTTTCATTAGAATTTTCCGTGTCATCATTTCTCGTGTCTCCTTTATTTGCTTGCATATTCATTTGATCATCATCATCTTCATTCGTTAGTTTTGTCGTTCCTGTCCCAAATCAAGTGACTTTGTTAGACTAAAATTGGCATAAACATGTACATGCATGTATCGATCTCCAAAATAGTTTGGTGTATGTTTTCCAGAAGATCCCTAAGTTTGCTAATTGATTGTTCCTAGTTTGGCGCCTTAAACATTAGCGTGGATGAAGTTTATTTATTTGATGGCAACATTAATGCCAGTTTCACGCAATTTTATTAAACTAGTTGTAATATCTCGAAAATTTAAGCTTTATTAACGTTAATAAAAAAAGCTAAATAAATTTGTTTAAAATTTATTTTTAAGATTGTTTTATGAATTATTTACTCCTTTTATTTATTGAAATCAAGTTCGCAATAAACAAACTAAGTTAATTTAGTTATGCACAAAAGAAAAATAGGAAAGTATTCCCTCAGTTTTTTTTTCTAGCTCACTTTTCTGCGCACATCTTTCCATACACATTTTTGAATTTAAATATCTTTCATTATATATTAGTAAAAATTATAACGATTGAATATTAATAATGTACTAATTGAGACGAATCAAACAAGACGCCACATGACTATATTTTTTCTTATAAATTGAAAAAAATTAAGAAGATTCTATTTAAGTATGAATAGTGTCAAGATTCTAAGTGAGAATGATAAAAAGAACAGAGGGAGTACCAATTTTAGTAAATACAAAAGAATTAGAAATTTTCAAAAAATGGAAAATCATCACGACCACACAATTCTCTTCCTTAAGATTTCTCTCCTTGCTTCGCAAGACATTCTAGAACACCTTAGGCTATGTTCAGTTCACCTTATTTTTGCTTATTTCAGATCTAATCAGATCAGATCTGATCAGATTAGATCATATCTGATCAGATCATGCTTATATTCAAAAACTCATCATTACTATTAATATTATTATTTACTAGTATATTTGTTCAAAAGGATTGTTGTTGTTGTTGTTGTTGTTGTTGTTGTTGTTGTTGTTGTTGTTGTTGTTGTTGTTGTTGTTGTTGTTGTTGTTGTTGTTGTACTTATTAATTATTAATATTGGTAACTACTGTTAATCTCGTTGTTATCATTATACATGTCATTGTTATCATTATTTTAAGTCATTTTGTTGTTATTAAATAATAGAAGATTAAAAGCCACATGTTAATAATATAAGATATATCGGCCCAAAAATAAGAAATATGTAAAACATGATAGCTCAAATTCATGACAATGAAGCTACTAATTAAGTTCGAATTACAATTCAAAATAAGCTAAGTGCGAGATACAAATTATAAATTTAGATCCGATATACCTCTTCCTACCGAATTCCAAATCTCTCTAGCTATTTGAAGTTGCACGCTATCCATTTCTTTCTTGTGCAAGTCATAGTTGTTTGTATATCTTATTTTATTTTATATGAAAAAAAGTGATGAGTCTGCCGACGTGTGAAACATTTTTTTAAAGGAAAAGTGTGAAATATTTTATAAGTGCTCTTATAAATTAATGACTTGGGTTATATAATTATTTTTAGTAATTGTTATTTATTATGATTATATTTATTGTTGTTGTTATTATAATAATGATAATAATAATAATAATAATAATAATAATAATAATAATAATAATAATAATAATAATAATAATTATTATTATTATTAATAAAAGTTGTGTAAAAGTTGTGATAGAAGTAAAATGATAATAATAGTAATACTATAAATAAGATCTTATAATATATTGCATAATAATGAATTACAAAGTAATAATATAACAGTAGTAATATATATTTTATAAAAGATAAGATCTTGTAAATCAGATCAGATCAGAAAAAATAAGTTCAGATCAGAAAATTTCAGGTGAACTAAACATAGCCTTAATCCCCAAGCATTCTTCAACATTAAGTATCTATTAGTTTAATGAAGTTAAAATTTTCTATAAATGATATGTTAATTTCACTATTCATCTCCACCCACAAATCAGAAAATCTCAAGCACAACCTCCATAGATTCTGGCCACCACCACCACCCATCTGCCCCCTCGCCGGTGCCGACCAACCGCGTACGCCACCGTCCCTCTTCCTTCTCCGCGAGCAACACCCATCTTTCTCCCCCCTCTCTTTCGCGGACCCTTCTGTGCCCTGCCTAGGTTGCTGCCCGCGCCGACCCCTTCCACACAGCCACTTCCGCTCCACCGCCACCACACCACCTGAAACCGCTAGAGCTCCAACCCTATGATGTCCCTCTTCTCCCTTCCCTTATTTTACCCATTGAGGTATATTACCTTCCCTCATATTCCCTTATTTTTATTTTTAAATAAACTATTATCATTTTGGGCTTAGTAGTTAGTATTAGTTACTACTTACTTGTCCCATTAGTATGAAATTAATAGTTGGACTATTATGCTACCAAATTAAAGTAATTAAGTCTATTACTTTCTTGTAAGTTCAATATTCACATTTAGATAATGAATTTGTTTATGTATAAATGCACTCCTAACTTGTAAGTTTAAATATTATGATCTTACCTTACCTCACCTCTTGAAATAATCATTAGAATTTCACCGTAATTACATAAAGGGTGATTTTGATTAGTTAAATTATAGTTTGCCATGTATTAGTAACTACTTACATGATCACTTATTCATAGCTTAAATATATCGAGTATGAAATAATACTACTTAAGTACACTTGGATTATTTCTATGGTAAGCTAATGAGAAATATATATAACTTAACATTTGTAAGTTCTTTTATAAATTTTGAGTAATGTAAATGAAAGGTACTTGCTTTCACTTATTAACAATATGAATCTCACTTTCTAACTTTAATTAAATGAATCTCATATGTTAGCTAAATAGTTGAAAATAATATTTAAGTACTTATTAGGTGCCCGATATTTAGTCGACGATAATTTGGATACTAAAAGCTTAGTATAATAAGATAATTCTACAATCACACCTTCAAGTCATTAAACATGAATTTCCATGAATCTTATAAGTAATTGTTGTTACTAAATAATTTTACATAAGTTGGACTTAGAACTCTTATTAAGTGTGTCATCTATTATATTAATGTTAAAGGACCTTTTTAACTAATTTAGAAAGTCAAGAATTATAGTTTAAGTAATAATGGTGATAATGAGGTTCATAACCATTAATTTCAGAAACTCACTATTAAGTCATATTAAAGTACATCCTATAATGTACACATACATGATGGAAATGGATCGTAGAGTTTAAAGATGTAGAATAAAATATCAATAAGTCGTCCTTTATTAATTCTTGAAATAGATTAGAAAGGAAAAGGGATATTACAAGCCTCCCCTGGCTATCAAGTATAATAATCACGAGTCGAGGTAACGTCTACTGTTAACACCCGCACTCCCCATCCAACTATGTTTATGATGCTTTTACATAAAGTTTTGATGATATGTATTTATGGATTGCGGGACATGAAATATTTTGTTAAATGATGTTTATGACGATGCTGTTATAATAAATTGGTTTTCATGATGCTCAAAGAGATGTGTTATGAAATATATTTTAAAATCACGAAACATGATAAACGAAAGTGAAAGATGGTTTATGGCAATACTATGTTCTGTGGGCCATGCACTTGTCATTCTGTTGTATGGCAGCAACGCCACGTTCTGATGGAGGACAACGTCCTCGGTGGTTCCCACATTATGTTTTGAATTATATGCCACCTTCTAATGGGGGACAAAGATCCTCGGTGGCTTTGCCTTATGTTATGATGTATGGCTTTATGCCACCTTCCGAGGAGGGACATATGTCCTTGGTAGCTTAGGCTTCTATTGTACTCGCCAAGTAACCAAAGGATATTTATGATAATTAATATGATATAATAATGAATGATATACGAATCTTTCTTTTAAATTCCTTATATAAATTATGAAATGGTTTAAGTATATTCTCTCCTCTCTATTGGCAAATAAAATGAGTTGAAATGAATTTACGTTGTTAGAGTAGTATGTTACTGGGCCTCGGCTCATGACATTTTGTTTTTCTATTTTAGTTACCGATGGGGATGGCAGAATGGCTTAGCAGTGGTGAATTGTTATTAAAATGACTCAAACATTTATAACTTTTGAAACTAAAGTATTAAGTTTAATTAACATTAACTCTGTTTTACTTAAATATAATCTATTATGTTTAAGTTTCCACGTCATTATATGTTTTAACTAAGTATGTTGCCTTGTATAATCCTAATGGAAAGTACGACAGAAACGAACCTACCAAAGGCTAGGTCTTCTACTGCTAATAATCAAGATTAATTAACATAATGAAGATGCTTAGAGGTCGGCGCATTACACAAGTTTTCATGGGCACGTGCATCGCACATTTATGAGTATATTAGTATTATACAATAATCAATGTTTAAAATAAGGATTATCTGTCAGAAAAGCCACCTTTTATAACCACTTTTTGTGAAAATCCGCCTTTTAAAAAAAAATTGGGCGCGCAACCACCTTTTTTGTTGGAAGCTACCACTTGCCGAAAACCGGTGGTTGACCTTGATTTTCCGGCGTTGACCATCATAGTTACCAGTTGGTTCCAGATTTTCGCCATTTGTTCCACCTTCACGCCTTCTCTCTTAATCTACTAGCATCTTCCTCCGTCGTTTTTTTAAATTTCAGAGCAAGGCAGGAGGAAGGGAGAAAGAGAAAGAAGAAGGGATGGGAAGGCTGCGGGGGGGGGGGGGGTTGTCGGGGGATGCGAGGGGGAGGGGGGTTGCCGGGGATGCGAGGGGGGAGTGGGGTTGCCATGGGATGTGAGGAGGGAGAGGGGCTTGGGGTCGTAGGGGGGTACGAGGGGCTGGGCTGCACGTAGATAGAGCTGGGAAGGTGGGGCTGGGCAGCGACGGTTGGGGAGACTTGGGGTTGTGAGTGGTGGCAGCAAGGGAGAAGGCTATATAGTGGTGGTGGCGGCAACAATGATGGCTTGGTGGTGGTTATTTTCGCAGAAGAAGGATAAAGGAGGAAGAGTGGCGAAAATCTGAAAAAAATAGTTTCTATGATGGTCAATGCTAGAAAAGTTGGGTCAATGACCGAATTCCGGCAAGTGGTGGCTTCCCACAAAAAATAAAACCAAAAAGATGGCTGCGTGCCCAATTTTTTTTAAAAGGTGATTTCTCACAATAAAAGAGGTTATAAAAGGTGGTTTCTCACAAATTTTTCTTAAGTTTATATACTATAGACACATGTGCATATTTAATTTGGGGCCCACCGTGGGGTAACGACTAAATCCTTTCCATTAAAAATCCCATTTGGATCTTAAACGCTATTCAGCAAATGGTCCGATCTGGTTCCGGAGATACTTCTCAATTCTGTCGCAAAGAAATGAAGGTTGCGCTTGATAAGTTGAACTCTAAAGTGGCTGTTATTCGTCAATAGAATGAACACCTAGTAGAACATCGGGATGAGAAAGGAGTTTGTGACTTCACATCAAGCCTTAGAATAATTGAGGTAAGAGTTGGAGTTAACGAAGGCCTAATGTCATATGCCTCGACGAACTCTACAAGATGTGCCAATCATTATGGATCTCGACAACAAGTTATGGTCGACACCAGAGTCGACACCCTAGAATAAGTTTGGGCCTGAAGCCCCCTCCCAATGTCGTGAAGTAGAAGTGCATTGACGACAACGATGATCCTATTCACAACGAAGAGGACGTCCGAAGGGGCCTAGGTAAGGGTTAACCAATCCTAGAAAAAGAAGGAAGGACTAACGACACTGATTTTGAATTGTAGTTCAATGACGGAGGTGACGAACAAATCACGATCCCGTTGCCTGACGACTGAAGAAGTTGTAGAGTCAGAATAACTTGCTCATGATGATACCCTGACCAAGCTCCTAGGTGCCTTGACGCCAATGGAGACCCAAGCACCTCAAGTGGATATGTCGATTCTCCCTTTGTGGAGAATAGTGCCTTAGTAAGAATCCCAGAGGCTCAATGTTGGAGCTATGACACCACTATATGTCGAGACCACCGACCAGCATGAGCGCATTGCCTAATATAAATAGAATATATGGTACATATCCATTCCTTGATATCTTGGAGAAGCATGCATGTGTAAAAGCTTCAGTTTAACTACGAAAGGACGAGCACTTCAATGGCTTAGCTGTTGGGTTTGATGGAGATGATCAAGCAAAAAGTGAGGAAGAGCCCACCCCTAGCAATCCCGGCGGGAAGGCTTGGGCCCGGGCGGGCTGCTGCAGTGTGGGAGGTTCTGCCTCGAAGACAAGATAAGTTCTCTCACCCTGCATTGGGCGGGTGAGTGGTGTGCCCGGGCAGGCGATTCTTCGGGACCGCCCGAGAAACCTAGTCTGCGTGTGTTTTTTTTTACGATTAAGTTCCAGTCGTGGCCGTTGGATTGCTTTTGTTCCTTGTAGTATAAATACCCTATTTTATGGTTTTAGAGAGTGTAACACACATATCTCAAAGTTCAAACTTGGAGCCTAATCTTTTCTAGGGTTTTAGGAGAGAGAATGAGTTCTTGAGAGATTGTATGTTCACCATTGATTCTCCATTGATTCCATAGTGCAAGTTTGTGGGTTTTTCTCTCGGAGCTTGGGCTTCCCATGTTAATTTTGGTGTGTTCTTTCTTATTTTCTTTCCTCTTTGCATTACTTGGTTGTTTTTTCAATTTCATGTTTCTTCTTGGTTATTGTTGATTATTGCACAATCTAGTTAGCACTTGTTTCTAAATTCCAAGAATTGATATCAAGATCTAAGTTTTAAATTGGGAAAGTGATTTAGTGTAGTGTTGGTAAACTAGGATTTGTGGTTAAAAAATCAAAGTTTGGATTTTTAGGTGTAGAAAAATCAAATTTTGAATTTTTTGGGTAAACTTAACAATGGAAGAAGGGAAATTCAGGATTGAGAGGTTTGATGGTAAATATTTTGGCTTTTGGAAAATGCAAATGGAGGATCTTTTGTATCAAAAGAATCATTACTTTCCTCTTGAGGGAAAAAGACCAAGTGGTATGCTTGAGGATGAATGGAAAGTTCTTGATAGGAAAGAACTTGGAGTTATGAGATTGACATTAGCCCGGAATGTGGCTTTCAATGTCAAGGATGCTAAAACAACGAGGGGTTTGATGGAAACTTTGTCAAGTATGTATGAGAAACCATCGGCTATCAACAAAGTATACTTGATGCATCGTTTGTTTGATATGGAAATGGTTGCTGGTAGTTCGGCCGCCGAATACATCAATGAGATTAATTCGGTTTTGGGTCAATTGTCTTTGGTGGATATCAAATTTGAGGATTAAGTGAAGGCATTGATTTTGTTGTCTTCTTTGCCCTTGTCATGCAAAACTATGGTGACCGCCATTAGCAACTCCTACGGCAAAGAGAAGTTGAAATATGATGATGTGAGGGACTTGATTTTGAGTGAGAGCATTCGAAGGAGAGAGTCCGATGAATCACTGGGTGATGCTTATAGTAGTGAAAGTAGGGGGAAAAGGAATCAACAAAGGGAAAATGCAACTCATGGAAGATCAAAGTCAAGGAGACATGGTAAACTGAATGGGAAAGCTCATATGGTGTGTTGGGGTTGTGGTGATGAAGGAAATTTGAAGAGAGATTGTCCAAAGAAAGTGAAAGTAAAAGAGAAGAAGAAGGTTCAAGAAAGTGATAATGAAGAAGATGCATCAAACAACTTCATTTCGGAGTTCGATTCCGATGTTTTGATGGTAGGCATGGATGATCCAAAAGAGTTGGTTGGGCGTTCAAGATCATGGGTGTTGGATTCGGGTTCTTCTCATCATTCCTCACCATGCAAGGATTTGTTTCGGAACTTCAAATCCGAAAAACTTGGAAAAGTCTATCTTGCAGATGGCAAGGTAGTGCAAGTCATGGGACAAGGAGATGTGAGTTTGAAACTCACTCATGGTGGCTCGTTGGAGTTGAAGAATGTCGAGTACATCCCAAGGTTGAAGAAAAGCTTAATATCGGTGACCCAACTTGCTACATCGGGTCACAGGGTTATGTTTGATGGTGGTTCTTGGAAGCTTGTCAAGGGAGCTATGGTCATAGCTCGGGGAACAAGAAGTGGAACACTTTACACCATTGAGAGCACAAGAAAGGGGCCCTGAATTGGGGTGGGAATTTCATGTAAGGTGTCGTTTGGTTGGAAATCTAGCGATAGTGGGGCAAGGGATGAAAACCGTTGTGCAACGGTGTCCCGTTGGCAAATTGACCGGTAAATGCACAAGGTGAAGGGCGGCACACAATCATGTTGTGCCGGAAATCCTAAGTGGAGCAAAGGGTGTTTTGTTCGGGTGGGAGCAAGGTGAGTTTTGCTTTTAGAACGATGTGAAACTTCTTTGGTTTAGGTGGTAATTTGCTTTATTGAAGTTGAATGAGACTTCAATGTGCCTCTTTGGTTGGAAAGGAGCTTAATCTTTTCTAGAGTTTTAGGAGAGAGAGCGAGTTTGTGAGAGATTATATGCTCACCATTGATTCTCCATTGATTCCATAGTGCAATTTTGTGGGTTTTTCTCCCGGGGCTCGGGTTTCCCACGTTAATTTTGGTGTGTTCTTTCTTATCTTTCCTCTTTACATTACTTGTGTTATTTCCCTAGGAACACTACAAGAGGGGGGGGTGAATTGTAGGTGTGGAAATAAACGTAACTTTTTGCGGAAATTAAAACTTAAACGAATAAACAAGCTAAAGGAACACAAGGGATTTTTACGAGGAAAAACTTCTTGGGCCCAACAAGAAGAAACAACCTCGACCACTAGGGATTTTAAACTCAACACTTTCACTAATTAGGCCAAACAACTTTGTTACAACCTAATTCTAACTCGAGCCACCCTTGAGTTCCTAAACTCAAGTTCTGAGCCACTGTTCCCTTAACAGCAGTTCCTCTCAACTTCACTCGAAGTTTTCTCACACATACAAGCTTCACTCAAGCCTCTCTCTTATAGAACTTCACTCAAAGTTCCCTTACCCCAAAAACCAAAACACAATTGATTGAAATAAGCTTAGTGTTAGAGTAAGAAGGCAAAGGACAAATGGCTATTATGAGAGAATGAAGGCACTGACACTTAATTAGTTAAACTCACTTAATTACTTAGTCAGACACAATTTGGAACTTATCTAGACTTCTATATTTATAGTGTTAATCATGAAGAACGTGGGATTAAAACTAGAGTACATGTTTAGTCCATTAACCCATGATGTTCCTTCCCCTAAGGAACACGTTTCACATTATGTCCCATGATCCCATGATCTCAAAATGAATGTGGATATATTTCAACCATTACTCCTAAGTAATAGGAGTTCCTTGAGC